>NW_026013949.1:0-48077 GCF_020379485.1 Brassica napus | reverse complement strand
TATTTTACCAGAATGAATATCATACTACATAAATTCAAGTTAACAAAACAAATCGTCATGGGCATATTACACCTATTAGTATTACAGTCGTAATAGTTTTATAATTTTTTATTTTAAATATGTATTGTAAATTATAAGTAGGAAATTAAACATGGGTGATTTGAATATAAGTATTAAAACTAAAGTTTCATTTAATAATATTAGAAATTTGAATTTCTATCATTATTCAAGTTTTATAGTCTAATATTTTTAACATTATTTTTATAATATATTTTTGTAAAAAATCACAACCATTGGCATCTTTAATCTTGAATGAGACCATCTTCTCTTTATTTCCATGTTGTTACGAGTTTAATCTTGCAAAATTCACCTATATCAAATTACTGTTACTATTAACTACATGGAATTGATATAGTGAAAAAAGTAAAGGAATCATTGTCACAAAGTCAGTGCATCAGATAGTTTTTGAAATTCAAATAATATACAAACATATGAAATAAATTACTCTAAATTGTTATAAAATAAATAGTAACATGTTGACTAAAAGATAACTTAAATTATATCCCCAAGCTAAAACTGAATATTTACTCTCATATTTTAGTGATACAATTAATTAAAAATAAATCAAACTATTAAATTAAAAACAGTTTGTTTTATGGGTTAAAGAGGAGTAACAATTTTGGAATAAAAGAAAAATCAAGTTATTGTTTTTTAATATTTGATGACTACAAGCGTTTGGATCAAAAATGTTCAAATACTATTACAATAATATTTTCATATATTAAAATAGTGTACAGGTTATAATTAACACCACTTTAAATAAGAACTGACTAGAAAAAGTTACAAAAATCTAATATGAGACAAAATGATAAAGAATAATGTGAAGTTCTTCAATTCAAGAAATCACAATGAAAAAAATTAAAGTTATCCCATGTTTTATTATCTTTTAAATTATATGATTTATAAAGAATACTGTAAAAATTTCAAATATAAAAAATACTATAAAATTTTATAATACACACAATCTGCGCGTAGCACGGATAAAATGATCTAGTATCACTCATAATTTTATCTAAATTTTTAACATGTTTACACATTGCTTGAGCTTTATCCATATAATGAGTCAAGATTATTTAATCAAAGCAAATAATAGTATAGATGTGAACCAACACTTATAGAACACATCGAAAGAAAAATTATGAGGTGTTCGGTTGTTTAAGTTTGACAATTTTAAAAGAATTATGTGACATTTTATTATACTGTTTTGGACAGTAGAACATTAAACATAGTGATGTTAATTTTAGTATATATGTACCAAATATATAATTATATTTTTCAATTTAACAAGATCGGATGAAAAATACATGTATATAATATTGTATATATTTTGTTTTTATATAATAATAATCATCCAAAAATATGAAAGATAATTTGATTATGAATATTACTTGAATAAAAGAAATTGAAATCTATATTAGCATTATCAAAAAATATTATTTATTATTTTATTATCCAAAATTAATAAAAATAAAAGGATAAATAATTTGTTCTCAATTGGTGAAGATGGTTTCGAACCAGAAGAATGGCCAGCATTCGAAAGCTATTTGGAGGACATAAAGCTTCTCAAAGGAAGTTTCCTCAACTCTGATATAGTTCATGTACCTCGGACAGCGAATCTTAGGGCAGATAGTCTAGCACGCAGTGCTAGGAAACAATCGTCCTTTGTCGTTCACATGGATGCGGAGTTACCGATTGGGTTTACAGAGTCATCATGAGTCTGTAAATTCTTTGCTGTCAAAAAAAAAAAAAAAAAAAAATAAAAGGATAAATAATTGATAATATAATAAATGGAATTAATTATATATTAAAGATATAAACGATATTAACCAGTCTAACTTTTATGTAAAAAACCACTTCACAAATAATAGTATATATAAATATAATTCCGAAATGACACATTTTTCATAGAAAAAACAATTAAAAATTTAAAACATAAAACATAAAACAAAGCAATTTGACGTTAGCGACAAGCCAATTGAATGTCAAGTTTTTTTATACATATCACACCCTCTGAAACAAACATAAAATACAACCTCACCTAACGAGAAGTAGGTATATTTGTCATGTTGTCTGGAACTGTCCATGTGTTGAACGGTGCACTAGGAACTGGGGAGTAAGGTGTCGAATGGTGTTGAGCCCCGTAAGCCATGTAAGGTGGCGCAAAAGGGATTCATGTCAGCTCCATAAGGTAAGACATATCGTCCAACCATTGATTGGCCGATAGTGGGTGCGCCATAGACATGAACATTCACTGATGGATGCGAAGCGGCTTGCATGTTCCATATGGTAGGTGTCCCAAATACATGATGGTCTAGTGGTGTTGGTGAAGTGGCTTCTGTGTTCCATATGGCTGGTGTCTCATATGCTTGATGGTCTACCGATGGTTGCGAAGCGGCTTGAGCGTCTTGGCATGTGATTGGTGCTTTCATTGCTGAGATGTTACTGCTTTCCGAAACGTTGACGTCGTGAATGTTATGTCTCTGTCTGCTTCTGTTCGTAGCTCTATGACGTGCGAAGTATTTTGTGCGTGACTTGCAACTTGAGTTGGTGTTCTTGTCAATACTATGTGACGTGAAATGCTACGCCAATCACCTTTCCCATATTTTTTTAGACCAAGAAGAAATTGACTGTTCAAAAAAAACAAAAAACATAATATTCAACATTTTATAAAAATATCAACATAAAATCATAACTATATAAAAAACTAAGCTATATCCAGCGCCGGTCCATATTTTAAAATTTGCTTAAGGCCCTAAGCCAATATAGAAAATATAAAAATAATGAAAATTTGTAGTGTAAATTTTTTAAAACACATTCCATGGATCCTAAGCAGCTGCTTATGTTGTTTACCCCGCAGGCAGGGCCTAGCTATATATTATGCAAAGTGTCGGTGTGTCAGTGTAAGAAAATTCATAATATTTACACTCAAATTAAAAAAAACAGCTCTTATTTTTCATATAATTTATGATAATTTTTTTATACACCTAAATTATTGTATAAAATCGTGATGTAGAAGTAGTCGTACTAGTAACTAACCTGTGTTCAAGCGGTGTCCAAGGAACCGCCTTACGTCGCTTTGGTTTTGGTTCATCTTCTTGCTTATACTCACATTTGCGATTGATACTACGTTCCCCAATGCTTCTTTCTCGAACATTTGTTTCTATCGTGACATCATTATAATCAGGAAGAGGTACAATTCCAGATTCAATCATCATAACATCATGAAGTAAACTCTTGTAATGTTCTATAACTTGTGCTAGAGTTTTCTCTGGAACAGAGTCAGCAATCTTTTCCCAACGATTATCTGTCTCGTCGGTATAAACCACAAGAGCTCTCTCAAAAGCAATATTATCATCCCTACTCCATGATAACCCACCACCAGTTTTCTCTGATATGATCATTCTCTAAGTAAATCTATTACAACCTTCAAGAAAATGTTAGACCAACACTTGAGAATGACACTATAACCTCCAAAACTAGCATTGATAAAACCTCAAAACTGAGATATTTCAAGAGCTACTGAACCTACATGGAGAAGAATCATAACATATATATATCATTTGAAAGAAAGCAATGTTAATGATAAATACCTATACTTAGGTAGCTATAACTTTTATAGACAACACATACTTTTTTTTTGTTTTTTCCTAATTTTTTTTTTATTCTAGTCCTAACCATAATATTTTGTAGTCCTAATCATATATGGTACATAATGGTAATACATTGTATCATATCACAGCTGGTAAACAATACTGGAAACAAATCTATATTTTCATTTATAAAAAAGTAATGAAGAAAAAAGGCTTAGAGCCTTTAAATCTTATTGCAGTAAAAACTCTATAAATTAATAATATCGGGAATATGAAATTTATTCATTTATAGAGTTATTAATTTATAAAAAGTTTCATTTTTTAGATTTCTGTATTTTAGAATATGACTTTTTTATAAACAAGAAAATAGTTGATTTGTATATATATTCATTAAATTTCAGAAATTAAACTTTTATACATGCTTGTTATATTATTTGGTGTATACAAAATATGTTTCATAGAATTAAATATAGTTTTACATATACATTCATTAAATATTATCAAAATATATTGAAGTGTTAAGAAAAAATACAGATAAACTTCACTGTGAGTATATTTTGTGAATATATAAAACACATAATGCAATATTTTATTTGTACTTATATAAATTATATTTATATAAATTGTAGTGGAACTATATATTTACATACAATTTTCTAAAAATTATTTTGAACCGGCTGAACTTAGAACAAATAATGTATTAATTTTAGCTTGTTAATTAATTTATCGAATATTAATTTATAGACTTTCTATAGTATGTTCACTGACAGCAACAATTGCATACAAGTCCGAATCTTTGACGTCATCACGAGGCAAAATCTAAATTATACTTAAGTTGTTGTCTTCATCCATAGGATTCCAAGTACCCAATGCATTTTACTACATATATAGTATGATATATTATGTTTCTTAATTAATAAAAATTTGATTTTGACCGCGCTTCAAAAGCGCGAATTCTCTTGGATTATAAATAAAATTGATATAATTTTGAATTTTGAGATTATACATTATTATGTTACAAAGTCTGTATTATTTCGAAGCAACAATTTTTTAACAATTATATAATTTATGAGTAATTTATTTGAGATTTTTTATAAATATTTTTATGTAACCTCTCTTAGGACTGGACATTTATCCATATCCAAAAAATTCAACTAAAACGACCTGAAAATATATATTTGGTTTGGGTCTCGGTCCAAGGCAAAGTACGTATTGGATATTTTTTGACTAGCAGGTCTTGGTTTGGGTCCGTCCTACCCAAGACCTGATCGGATACTCAAAGTACCTGGAATATTTTGTGTATATAAGGTAAACTAGATAATAACCCGCGCTACGCCGCAGGAATCTTCATATATTTTGTTTCTAACTGTTATTTTAGTATCATATTTCGACTGATATGAATTAATAATTTAAACAAAAGAATAATATATTTAATTTAGTATTAAATTTTGAACATAAATATTTAAAATGGATAAAACTAAAACTTAAAAAAAGAGTAAATATGTGCTTTCATAATATCAAGAACATGTTTATTATTTTTTATTTGGTATCAACTCTCATATTTAGTCTAATTTGGATATAAACCTACACCTCTCAAAATAAAAGTATATCACTATTAACTTGTATGTATACTTTTTTGAAGTTTTGTAGTTCGAATATATCACTTTGATTATAAATTTATCCCATATATTGTGTAACATTTCTATATTTTACTATAAAAAAAAGCTCGTGTATCTCTCACAAAAAATATTTTGTTATCATTTGTCAATGCCACACTCCCTCTTGCTCCATTTCCGCAACCTCTTATCTTCCATATTTTGTCGTAGAAACTTTGATTATTTATACATATCAGTTTGCACATTTCATTATATCTTCCATATTTCATTGTAACTTATAATATGGAAATATGCAAACTGATATAATGTAAATAATTAAAGTTTTATCTAAGGAAATCAATATCTAAATATTTATTTATGTAACTTGATATATATAAAACTATTTTAGATAGAATAGACAAACTTGAAATAATTTAAAATTGGTGTAAAGTTGTTCCTTAATTCATAGCTTCGATGCATCCACCTTCTCAATGCTTCATCCGCATTCTCAACGGGGCACCCATATACTCTACAACTATATCTGCAGTTTCTGAGTCAAATCACTTACACCTAACCACAAACAAAGTCTGGACATTCCAAAGACAAAATAAATGCTCTACTCTCCAATCTTTCAATTCAGGATCAATTAACTGGTTCACCAAAAATTCAAAATCACCTTGTAATCTACATTTTCTGAAACAGAGATCGCTTGAAGATCCCATACACAGCAAAAACCATACACATTGTATCCTTCCTTGTGAAATAAAGTTAGATGTAATCACATACACATCGCAAAAACCATCTTTCACTTTCGGGTTCAAGTCTGTGTCGGTGACCGGAGCCTTAACCTTAAGGCTAATCCGCTTAACAGAATCAAGCTGAGCTGCATCTGCATTCTCTATCGGATCAGGATCAGACAAGCTGATTGTCATAGCTAAATGGACTTGATACTTTATCCTCAGTCAAATTGAAATAAACACCATCCACGGCCGCCGCAAGATCACATTATAGACGTTACCGAAACCTAACGAAGAGACAGATAATGTAAGAAATGGGCTCGAGCTAGAGCTACTACAAAATTACCTAATATGATTAACATATATATGACGATTAATGATTATGAATAATACATATTTGATTTTAAAAAAAATTTGTATCCTCTCACTTTTTGTTTAATTTTATATTATTAAAAGAAATTAAACAATCACATTAAGCATATAAAAATATTTTTTTTATATGTGATATTTTGAATTTTTTAAAACGACTATAAATTACTAATAATGGTAAAAGTTCTCATATGAAAATTTTGTGATCAATGATTTTATTTTTTTGTTCAAGCAAGATACAAATGATCATAAATCCTATGAATTTGAAGTCTCATAATAAATATTCATACTATATATATATATTAATGTCATTTAATTAAATTATATACTTTATAAAATATATAAATACTTCAATTTCAAAATCAACACTAAAAAAATATTGAGATCTTAATATTTTAATTTTGAAATTTGATTTGAGAAATCTCACATTAAAAGTTTTGTGGTTAACATTTTAAAATTTTGTTACAGAAAATATACAAATGTTAATAAAATCATATGTGTAGGTATTTAAATAATTAATATTAATATTAAAATGTACTATATATATATCTGTGTAAATATCACTAAATGTTAATTATATACCATATAAGTAAATAAAATGACTGTTTTGCTTTATTTACCAAAACATAATTGTAAATAAATAAAATGTATGTATTTTTATGTATACAAATTATTATGTTTAAATAGGTGGTTTCTAATATGTTATTTCATCATGACAATCACAGAATACACTTCTTCAAATCGATAATTTTTAATATTGTAAAACACTATATATATATTATTTTATTCAAATTAAATAATTTAGTCTTAATTTTTATTCTTAAAAAGTTGTGAAACTTAATTTTCTTTTGTGCATATAAATTCTTAAAATAATTAAAATAAGCTGTAATACGTTAACTCTTCAACAACAATGATACATTTAAGAGACCAATATTTGTATTCGTCATTTTACAATTGATAAAAATTATAGTGTTGTAAAAAGTTTAAAACCATTTAATGAACAAATATTAGTATGAAAAACTCACACTGTGCATGTGCACGAGTTAACGTCTAGTAATTATTATTATTAACTGATAGAATATAAGATAAGTTTGAAGTGTTGACCATTCCACGACATTCAAGTAAGAATATATACGTGATGTAAAAAAGGGTTAAAGAAAGTCTATCAAAAATTAATTAATCATATTAAAATTGTTGATATGTTCAGAGATTTGAAAATATTGTTGAAATATTTATGACTTGACAAATTTATAGTAAAACGGTTGAAGATAATAAATGTGTTAGGCATAAAAATAAAAGTGGCAAAGCAAATCAAAGACAAAATTTTAAGTGAAATTTTGAATAGTATAGATTAATAACAATGTTGCATAGTTAGAAAAATATAAAGTAAGACAAAAAAAATAGTTAAGTCTAATAAAATGGTGCAACAAACTTTTTAAGTAGATTTTTCAGAATGTTTCTCTTTTAATATTATAGATGTATATATAAGAAGATGCAATGAGTTTCACAATTAATAAAAGCTTATTATTTTGAAGATAGAAAGTAATCTTTTAAACAGCACAACATCTGGTTCTATGGTGTAGTGGTTAGCACTCTGGACTTTGAATCCAGCGACCTGGGTTCGACTCCCGGTAGGACCTCTATTTTTACTTTTTGCCTAAAGATCTCAACACCCATCAGCTTTGTGCCTATAATTATTCTGGCCCACATATTATTTGTTCGGTCGATTAGTCAGTGCTTGGGTTCATCATGGTTGCGCTAGTGAACTAGTTCGTACTAATTTGCCACCATACTATTTATTCTAAACCAAAAACTATTACATTCGAACTTAGTTTTTTTTCTGACATTTGGAATATGTCTCTCTTTTGGATATGACTCATATGATTGTTATGATGTTCAGTAAAACGATCATCTTTAAATCCTCCAACTTGTTTTCATTTGATCAACATGTATCACTTAGATACAAAACTCATAAACAATTAGGATAAATCATTGAATATCTGTCCTTGTTTAAGATTAAGCTAAGCAATGGATTCTTATAGAGATAAGTACCAAAACCAAGACAACATTTAAGATGAAAAAGTAAGTAGATTTCTAGAGAATCAGTACACCAAACAACAATTCCAAAAATCAAAACCAAACTAAGAAACCCTCCAGATCAAAAAAACTCTTACATTCCAGTGAATGCCTTCTTTGCAAATGCAGATGCACCTGCTGGGATCACCTTCAGCACATTGACGGTTCAATGTGCTGAAGTGATCCAGCAGGTGCATCTGCATTGCAAAGAGGCATTCACGGAATGTAGAGTGTTTTTGAAGCTATGGAGAGTTTTCTTAGTTTGGTTTTGATTTTTGGAATGTGTTGTTTGGTGTACTGTATGATCTCTAGAATCTACTTACTTTTGTCATCTTAAATGTTGTCTTTGGTTTGGTACTTATCTCTATAAGAATCCATTGCTTAGCTTAATCTTAAACAAGGACAGATTTCAATGATTATCCTAATTGTTATGAGTTTTGTATCTAAGTGATACATGTTGATCAAATGAAAAACAAGTTGGAGGATTTAAAGATGATCGTTTTACTGAACATCATAACACAATCATATGAGTCATATCCAAAAGAGAGACATATTCCAAATGTCAGAAAAAAACTAAGTTCGAATGTAATAGTTTTTGGTGTTAGAATAAATAGTATGGTGGCAAATTAGTACGAACTAGTTCACTAGCGCAACCATGATGAACCCAAGCACTGACTAATCGACCGAACAAATAATATGTGGGCCAGAATAATTATAGGCACAAAGCTGATGGGTGTTGAGATCTTTAGGCAAAAAGTAA
Organism: Brassica napus; assembly: GCF_020379485.1. Classification (NCBI taxonomy): domain Eukaryota; kingdom Viridiplantae; phylum Streptophyta; class Magnoliopsida; order Brassicales; family Brassicaceae; genus Brassica; species Brassica napus. The sequence goes on along the minus strand of NW_026013949.1, from coordinate 38,890 downwards.
AAATAGAGGTCCTACCGGGAGTCGAACCAGGTCGCTGGATTCAAAGTCCAGAGTGCTAACCATACACCATAGAACCAGATGTTGTGCTGTTTAAAAGATTACTTTCTATCTTCAAAATAATAAGCTTTTATTAATTGTGAAACTCATTGCATCTTCTTATATATACATCTATAATATTAAAAGAGAAACATTCTGAAAAATCTACTTAAAAAAGTTTGTTGCACCATTTTATTAGACTTAACTATTTTTTTTGTCTACTTTATATTTTTCTAACTATGCAACATTGTTATAATCTATACTATTCAAAATTCACTTAAAATTTGTGTCTTTGATTTGCTTTGCCACTTTTATTTTTATGCCTAACAACATTTATTATCTTCAACCGTTTTACTATAATTGTCAAGTCATAAATATTTCAACAATATTTTCAAATCTCTGAACATATCAACAATTTTAATATGATTAATTAATTTTGATAGACTTTTCTTTAACCCTTTTTTACATCACGTATATTCTTACTTGAATGTCGTGGTGGAATGGTCAACACTTCAAACTTATCTTATATTCTATCAGTTAATAATAATAATTACTAGACGTTAACTCGTGCACATGCACAGTGTGAGTTTTTCATACTAATATTTGTTCATTAAATGGTTTTAACTTTTTACAACACTATAATTTTTATCAATTGTAAAATGACGAATACAAATATGGTCTCTTAAATGTATCATTGTTGTTGAAGAGTTAAGTATTACAGCTTATTTTAATTATTTTAAGATTTATATGCACAAAAGAAAATTAAGTTTCACAACTTTTTAAGAATAAAAATTAAGACTAAATTATTTAATTTGAATAAAATAATATATATATAGTGTTTACAATATTAAAAATTATCGATTTGAAGAAGTGGTATTTCTGTGATTGTCATGATGAAATAACATATTAGAAACCACCTATTTAAAACATAATAATTTGTATACATAAAAATACATACATTTTATTTATTTACAATTATGTTTTGGTAAATAAAGCAAAACAGTCATTTTATTTACTTTATATGGTATATAATTAACATTTAGTGATATTTACACAGATATATATATAGTACATTTTAATATTAATATAATTATTAAATACCTACACATATGATTTTATTAACATTTGTATATTTTCTGTAACAAAATTTTAAAATGTTAACCACAAAACTTTAATGTGAGATTTCTCAAATCAAATTTCAAAATTAAAATATTAAGATCTCAATATTTTTTTAGTGTTGATTTTGAAATTGAAGTATTTATATATTTTATAAAGTATATAATTTAATTTAAATGACATTAATATATATATATATAGTATGAAATTTATTAATGAGACTTCAAATTCATAGGATTTATGATCATTTGTATCTTGCTTGAACAAAAAATAAAATCATTGATCACAAAATTTTCAATATGAGACTTTTACCATTATTAGTAATTTATAGTCGTTTTAAAAAATTCAAAATATCACATATAAAAAAAAATATATTTTTATATGCTTAATGTGATTGTTTAATTTTTTTAATAATATAAAATTAAACAAAAAGTGAGAGGATACAAATTTTTTTTAAAATCAAATATGTATTATTCATAATCATTAATCGTCATATATATGTTAATCATATTAGGTAATTTTGTAGTAGCTCTAGCTCGAGCCCATTCTTACATTTCTACTATAGCTCTTCGAGCTTTTATCTTCTCTGTCATCCTCCCTTTTCGCATTTCCGGGCGTCCTTTTAACGTGATTTTTTTCTCTTTCAATTTGACTTCGTCTAAATTATCCCTTCCCTTTAGCTCTCTTCCCTCCTCTTTTACTGATCCTGACCCCGTAGAGAATACCATCTTCAGCTCCTACTTTCTTCCTTTATCCAGCTTTTCTGATCAGCCATTACCTTGTGTTAAAGGCTCCGGTCAGCCGACACAGACTTGACACCAGAAGTGAAAGATGGTTTTTGCGATGTGTATGTGATTACATCTAACTTTATTTCACAAGGAAGGATACAATGTGTATGGTTTTTGCTGTGTATGGGATCTTCAAGCGATCTCTGTTTCAGAAAATGTAGATTACAAGGTGATTTTGAATTTTTGGTGAACCAGTTAATTGATCCTGAATTGAAAGATTGGAGAGTAGAGCATTTATTTGTCTTTGGAATGTCCAGACTTTGTTTGTGGTTAGGTGTAAGTGATTTGACTCAGAAACTGCAGATATAGTTGTAGAGTATATGGGTGGCCCCGTTGAGAATGCGGATGAAGCATTGAGAAGGTGGATGCATCGAAGCTATGAATTAAGGAACAACTTTACACCAATTTTAAATTATTTCAAGTTTGTCTATTCTATCTAAAATAGTTTTATATATATCAAGTTACATAAATAAATATTTAGATATTGATTTCCTTAGATAAAAACTTTAATTATTTACATTATATCAGTTTGCATATTTTCCATATTATAAGTTACAATGAAATATGGAAGATATAATGAAATGTGCAAACTGATATAATGTAAATAATCAAAGTTTCTACGACAAAAATATGGAAGATAAGAGGTTGCGGAAATGGAGCAAGAGGGAGTGTGGCATTGACAAATGATAACAAAATATTTTTTGTGAGAGATACACGAGCTTTTTTTTATAGTAAATATAGAAATGTTACACAATATATGGGATTAAATTTATAAATCAAAGTGATATATTCGAACTACAAAACTTCAAAAAAAGTATACATACAAGTTAATAGTGATATACTTTTATTTTGAGAGGTGTAGGTTTATATCCAAATTAGACTAAATATGAGAGTTGATACCAAATAAAAAATAATAAACATGTTCTTGATATTATGAAAGCACATATTTACTCTTTTTTTAAGTTTTAGTTTATCCATTTTAAATATTTATGTTCAAATTTTAATACTAAATTAAATATATTATTCTTTTGTTTAAATTATTAATTCATATCAGTCGAAATATGATACTAAAATAACAGTTAGAAACAAAATATATGAAGATTCCTGCGGCGTAGCGCGGGTTATTATCTAGTTTACCTTATATACACAAAATATTCCAGGTACTTTGAGTATCCGATCAGGTCTTGGGTAGGACGGACCCAAACCAAGACCTGCTAGTCAAAAAAATATCCAATACGTACTTTGCCTTGGACCGAGACCCAAACCAAATATATATTTTCAGGTCGGTTTTAGTTGAATTTTTTGGATATGGATAAAATGTCCAGTCCTAAGAGAGGTTACATAAAAATATTTATAAAAATCTCAAATAAATTAACTCATAAATTATATAATTGTTAAAAAAAATTGTTGCTTCGAAATAATACAGACTTTGTAACATAATAATGTATAATCTCAAAATTCAAAATTATATCAATTTTATTTATAATCCAAGAGAATTCGCGCTTTTGAAGCGCGGTCAAAATCAAATTTTTATTAATTAAGAAACATAATATATCATACTATATATGTAGTAAAATGCATTGGGTACTTGGAATCCTATGGATGAAGACAACAAACTTAAGTATAATTTAGATTTTGCCTCGTGATGACGTCAAAGATTCGGACTTGTATGCAATTGTTGCTGTCAGTGAACATACTATAGAAAGTCTATAAATTAATATTCGATAAATTAATTAACAAGCTAAATTAATACATTTATTTGGTTCTAAGTTCAGCCGGTTCAAAATAATTTTTAGAAAATTGTATGTAAATATATAGTTCCACTACAATTTATATAAATATAATTTATATAAGTACAAATAAAATATTGCATTATGTGTTTTATATATTCACAAAATATACTCACAGTGAAGTTTATCTGTATTTTTTCTTAACACTTCAATATATTTTGATAATATTTAATGAATGTATATGTAAAACTATATTTAAATTCTATGAAACATATTTTGTATACACCAAATAATATAACAAGCATGTATAAAAGTTTAATTTCTGAAATTTAATGAATATATATACAAATCAACTATTTTCTTGTTTTATAAAAAAGTCATATTCTAAAATACAGAAATCTAAAAAAATGAAACTTTTTATAAATTAATAACTCTATAAATGAATAAATTTCATATTCCCGATATTATTAATTTATAGAGTTTTTACTGCAATAAGATTTAAAGGCTCTAAGCCTTTTTTCTTCATTACTTTTTTATAAATGAAAATATAGATTTGTTTCCAGTATTGTTTACCAGCTGTGATATGATACAATGTATTACCATTATGTACCATATATGATTAGGACTACAAAATATTATGGTTAGGACTAGAAAATAAAAAAAAATTAGGAAAAAACAAAAAAAAAAGTATGTGTTTGTCTATAAAAGTTATAGCTACCTAAGTATAGGTATTTATCATTAACATTGCTTTCTTTCAAATGATATATATATGTTATGATTCTTCTCCATGTAGGTTCAGTAGCTCTTGAAATATCTCAGTTTTGAGGTTTTATCAATGCTAGTTTTGGAGGTTATAGTGTCATTCTCAAGTGTTGGTCTAACATTTTCTTGAAGGTTGTAATAGATTTACTTAGAGAATGATCATATCAGAGAAAACTGGTGGTGGGTTATCATGGAGTAGGGATGATAATATTGCTTTTGAGAGAGCTCTTGTGGTTTATACCGACGAGACAGATAATCGTTGGGAAAAGATTGCTGACTCTGTTCCAGAGAAAACTCTAGCACAAGTTATAGAACATTACAAGAGTTTACTTCATGATGTTATGATGATTGAATCTGGAATTGTACCTCTTCCTGATTATAATGATGTCACGATAGAAACAAATGTTCGAGAAAGAAGCATTGGGGAACGTAGTATCAATCGCAAATGTGAGTATAAGCAAGAAGATGAACCAAAACCAAAGCGACGTAAGGCGGTTCCTTGGACACCGCTTGAACACAGGTTAGTTACTAGTACGACTACTTCTACATCACGATTTTATACAATAATTTTAGGTGTATAAAAAAATTATCATAAATTATATGAAAAATAAGAGCTGTTTTTTTTAATTTGAGTGTAAAATATTATGAATTTTCTTACACTGACACACCGACACTTTGCATAATATATAGCTAGGCCCTGCCTGCGGGGTAAACAACATAAGCAGCTGCTTAGGATCCATGGAATGTGTTTAAAAAATTTACACTACAAATTTTCATTATTTTTATATTTTCTATATTGGCTTAGGGCCTTAAGCAAATTTTAAAATATATGGACCGGCGCTGGATATAGCTTAGGTTTTTATATAGTTATGATTTTATAGTTGATATTTTTATAAAATGTTGAATATTATGTTTTTTGTTTTTTTGGAACAGTCAATTTCTTCTTGGTCTAAAAAAATATGGGAAAGGTGATTGGCGTAGCATTTCACGTCACATAGTATTGACAAGAACACCAACTCAAGTTGCAAGTCACGCACAAAAATACTTCGCACGTCATAGAGCTACGAACAGAAGCAGACAGAGACATAACATTCACGACGTCAACGTTTCGGAAAGCAGTAACATCTCAGCAATGAAAGCACCAATCACATGCCAAGACGCTCAAGCCGCTTCGCAACCATCGGTAGACCATCAAGCATATGAGACACCAGCCATATGGAACACAGAAGCCACTTCACCAACACCACTAGACCATCATGTATTTGGGACACCTACCATATGGAACATGCAAGCCGCTTCGCATCCATCAGTGAATGTTCATGTCTATGGCGCACCCACTATCGGCCAATCAATGGTTGGACGATATGTCTTACCTTATGGAGCTGACATGAATCCCTTTGCGCCACCTTACATGGCTTACGGGGCTCAACACCATTCGACACCTTACTCCCCAGTTCCTAGTGCACCGTTCAACACATGGACAGTTCCAGACAACATGACAAATATACCTACTTCTCGTTAGGTGAGGTTGTATTTTATGTTTGTTTCAGAGGGTGTGATATGTATAAAAAAACTTGACATTCAATTTGGCTTGTCGCTAACGTCAAATTGCTTTGTTTTATGTTTTATGTTTTAAATTTTTAATTGTTTTTTCTATGAAAAATGTGTCATTTCGGAATTATATTTATATATACTATTATTTGTGAAGTGGTTTTTACATTAAAAGTTAGACTGGTTAATATCGTTTATATCTTTAATATATAATTAATTCCATTTATTATATTATCAATTATTTATCCTTTTATTTTTTTTTTTTTTTTTTTTTGACAGCAAAGAATTTACAGACTCATGATGACTCTGTAAACCAAATCGGTAACTCCGCATCCATGTGAACGACAAAGGACGATTGTTTCCTAGCACTGCGTGCTAGACTATCTGCCCGAAGATTCGCTGTCCGAGGTACATGAACTATATCAGAGTTGAGGAAACTTCCTTTGAGAAGCTTTATGTCCTCCAAATAGCTTTCGAATGCTGGCCATTCTTCTGGTTCCGAAACCATCTTCACCAATTGAGAACAAATTATTTATCCTTTTATTTTTATTAATTTTGGATAATAAAATAATAAATAATATTTTTTGATAATGCTAATATAGATTTCAATTTCTTTTTATTCAAGTAATATTCATAATCAAATTATCTTTCATATTTTTGGATGATTATTATTATATAAAAACAAAATATATACAATATTATATACATGTATTTTTCATCCGATCTTGTTAAATTGAAAAATATATATTATATATTTGTGTACATATAATACTAAAATTAACATCACTATGTTTAATGTTCTACTGTCCAAAACAGTATAATAAAATGTCACATAATTCTTTTTAAAATTGTCAAACTTAAACAAACCGAACACATCATAATTTTTCTTTCGATGTGTTCTATAAGTGTTGGTTCACATCTATACTATTATTTGCTTTGATTAAATAATCTTGACTCATTATATGGATAAAGCTCAAGCAATGTGTAAACAATGTTAAAAATTTAGATAAAATTATGAGTGATACTAGATCATTTTATCCGTGCTACGCGCAGATTGTGTGTATTATAAAATTTTATAGTATTTTTTATATTTGAAATTTTTACAGTATTTCTCTTATAAATCATATAATTTAAAAGATAATAAAACATGGGATAACTTTAATTTTTTTCATTGTGATTTCTTGAATTGAAGAACTTCACATTATTCTTTATCATTTTGTCTCATATTAGATTTTTGTAACTTTTTCTAGTCAGTTCTTATTTAAAGTGGTGTTAATTATTAACCTGTACACTATTTTAATATATGAAAAATATTATTGTAATAGTATTTGAACATTTTTGATCCAAAACGCTTGTAGTCATCAAATATTAAAAAACAATAACTTGATTTTTCTTTTATTCCAAAATTGTTACTCCTCTTTAACCCATAAAACAAACTGTTTTAATTTAATAGTTTGATTTATTTTTAATTAATTGTATCACTAAAATATTGAGAGTAAATATTCAGTTTTAGCTTGGGGATATAATTTAAGTTATCTTTTAGTCAACATGTTACTATTTATTTTATAACAATTTAGAGTAATTTATTTCATATGTTTGTATATTATTTGAATTTCAAAAACTATCTGATGCACTGACTTTGTGACAATGATTCCTTTACTTTTTTCACTATATCAATTCCATGTAGTTAATAGTAACAGTAATTTGATATAGGTGAATTTTGCAAGATTAAACTCGTAACAACATGGAAATAAAGAGAAGATGGTCTCATTCAAGATTAAAGATGCCAAATGGTTTGTGATTTTTTACAAAAATATATTATAAAAATAATGTTAAAAATATTAGACTATAAAACTTGAATAATGATAGAAATTCAAATTTCTAATATTATTAAATGAAACTTTAGTTTTAATACTTATATTCAAATCACCCATGTTTAATTTCCTATCTTATAATTTACAATACATAATTTAAAAATAAAAAAATTATAAAACTATTACGACTGTAAACTAATAGGTTTATATGGCCCATCGATTTGTTTTGTTAACTTGATTTATGATAGATGATAATCTGGAAAAAATTATCTGGTGCATATATGATATCATGTAAACATTCGCGATGACGTGACAATTTGATTGGTGAAAAAAATTTTGTCCTATGTGGCACTTCTAAGAAGCCTTAAAATTAGTAGTTTTTATATAGTAGTGATATTCAGTTGTGTTAAATCTTTAGCTGTAAAGTTATGTCTTTTATTAAAAATTTAATATGTCATAATTGAAGTAATAGAGTTGAATTGTAATGGGCTTTGAATTGATAATATATAATAATAAATATTTATAAGATGACTTTGTCCATATATCCGGGTAAAACATCTAGTTATATTATATTTCAATTGTTTACAAACTCTTTCTTATGTAGTGTTACATTTTTGCGTATTTTATTTAATTTGAAAATTAAATTTGTTTGTAAAAATAAATAATTTTAAAATATAGCTAACATATGTGTTAATTAATATTGCACATTTACAGGTTTTTCTCAGAATTTAAAAATGGTTATACATATATGTATTTTAGTTTATTTTGAAATTTATAAGAAACTTATTTTTTTTTTTTTTGCAAAATTTACTGATAGTAAAAGCCAACGTCAGTTTTAAATATTCTAAAGTTTTTTTCTTTCTGGAATACTATATATGTCTAGTATGAAAACTACTCCAAATTTTTAATCAAAATTTAACATGAAAAAAACTTCAAAATAAATTTAATTAGAAAAACAACTCATAAACTAAAACTAAAACTTCAGAAATAGAAGGGTAAAAATGAAATTAACCGGAAATAAGAGGGTCTGCATAAGTAAATGAAAGAAAAAAAAACGATCCAGTGTGAATCAAACATCTCTTTGGGGGAGGAACCTCAGACGTGAGGCGTGAAGGTGAAGGAGACGAACGAGATTGCGATTCCTTTCCGTTACGCCGTAACTGTAAACCCTAGCTTAGATCCTCCCCGATTCAAGCTCAATCCTAGCTTACAGGTTCGTCTCTCTCTCCCTTCTCCTTAGATCTACTCCAGACTCAACCTTCTCGATTGGTTTCGGATGCTTTGAACGGTTGACACTAGGCAGATTCTTGTAGATTTCTCGATTCCAATTGCGATTCGTGTTGAATTCGATTACTAGTCTGATTCTGTAACGTTTGTGCAGAAGTTTAGATCACTGACGGCGACCTAGAGTTTTCGATTCGAGATGTCGAGCTTTCGCGTGGGAGGGAAGGTAGTGGATAAGGTTGACTTGTGCAGGAAGAAACGTTCGGCGTGGCGTTTGGATGTTTGGCCGTTTGCGATTCTGTACGCCACGTGGTTGACTACGATCGTGCCTAGCATAGACTTCACTGATGCTTTGATCGTGTTTGGTGGCCTTCTTGCTTCTCACATCTTGGTCTTGCTTTTCACTATGTGGTCTGTGGATTTCAAGTGTTTTGTCCAGTTTAGCAAGGTAAACCTCATCACTCTTGTGGATGCTTGTAGATTTTTTCTTGGGTGGAAGGTTTGTGATGGCCTTGTGTTTGTGTATTGATTCGCAGGTTAACAGTATCAGCCAGGCGGATGCGTGTAAAGTCACCCCAGCCAAGTTTTCTGGTTCTAAAGAAGTTGTGCCTCTTCATTTTCGTAGCCAAGTAAGATATTTCAAGATTTTAGATTCAATTGCTAAGCTGCCTGTGCCTCTATAATACTCTCCGTGAATGGTTTGGCTTTTAAACTGGAAATGTAGACTGGTTCATGACTTAATATATGTAAAGTTCAGTGTTTCCCAACAAATCACACACTATATCTCTGCGAAAAAGTAATGAATTTATAACGTGTACTATTTGAATCCTCTTTAGCCTGGAAATGCTCGAGTTTTTCCAGTACTTTTATTTATAAGTCTTTTGATGTTTGCAGATGACTGGTTCGTCTTCCTCAGGAGACACGGAAGAAATATTCTTTGACTTCAGAAAGCAGCGCTTTATGTACTCAAAAGAGTTGGGAGCCTTTTCCAAGCTTCCTTACCCCACAAAGGAAACATTTGGTCATTACCTAAAATGTACTGGCCATGGTACAGAAGCTAAAGTTGCAACAGCCACTGAGAAGTGGGGAAGGAACGTGTAAGTCGACTTACACTTTTCTATACATGTATCTATCACAAGTTCATTTTATGGTTGAGAATTGATGTTTTTTATTGGCAATTTTTTTTCAAAGCGCCGGGTTGATACTTTGTTTCTGTTTCTCGCAGATTTGATTATCCACAACCTACATTCCAGAAGCTATTGAAAGAAAACTGCACGGAACCATTTTTCGTATTTCAGGTGTTGTTTTCTTGATAATGCATGTATCTTACAGTTCTTTTTTTTTCTTCCACGGCTCTGTTGCTCTAAGTACTGCGTTTCTTCCTATTTTTCAGGTTTTCTGCGTGGGTCTTTGGTGCTTGGATGAATTCTGGTATTACAGTGTGTTCACACTATTCATGCTTCTCATGTTCGAGTCAACAATGGCAAAAAGCCGCTTGAAGACATTAACCGACCTAAGACGTGTTAGGGTGGACAGTCAGACTGTGATGGTGTATCGATGCGGGAGGTTTGTGATTGAATAACACGCAAGTTTTCCTTAAAGATCGTTTCGGTATTACTGCTGTGTCTGAAAAAGTCAAATTTTAGGTGGGCGAAGCTCTTAGGTACTGATCTGCTGCCAGGAGATGTTGTGTCCATTGGGAGGCCGTCTGCTCACACTGGAGGAGAGGACAAGACAGTACCAGCCGACATGCTTTTGCTTGTAGGAAGTGCTATTGTAAATGAAGCCATTTTGACTGGCGAGTCAACTCCCCAGTGGAAGGTACTTTCTTTCCTCAACCTCATTTTCGTTTGTTGGCTTCTTTTCCAAATTATTACTCTCTGGATATTGGATTTGAAGAGTTCAGAATTGTAACAGTGCACAAATGATAAATTTGGTCCATCTTATTTGCTATTTCTCATTAGCAGCTTCTCTTGCAATACGTGTGATAGTTTCTAGCACCTTGTTTGAAACTTTGAATCGTCATTATTAACTAGCGAGCAATACTTACTTCACAATAGGTATCCTTGTATAATATGGTCCATATGTTTTGCTGATATTGTATGATGGATATTATAGGTTGCAATTGCTGGCGAAGGATCTGATAAGAAGTTATCGATCAAGAGGGATAAAAATCATGTTTTATTTGGCGGGACCAAGATCTTACAACATTCACCTGACAAGGTAATTCCGTATCAACAATTTCAACCATTTATTCTTCAGTGCTTGCTACTAATCCGTGTTTCATACTATTTAATGTTTGGGGTCAGACATTCCCTCTGAAAACCCCTGATGGTGGCTGTCTAGCTGTTGTTCTCCGAACTGGATTTGAGACAAGCCAAGGAAAGCTAATGCGGACAATTTTATTTTCTACAGAGAGGGTATGGGATCTTTCCGATGTTTGTTGTTTCATTTGCACCATGTTAAGAATTTTTTTTTGTTCTGATCCTTTTGGTAAAAAAACTCAGGTTACTGCAAACAGCTGGGAGAGTGGTCTGTTCATATTATTTCTAGTTGTATTTGCCGTGATTGCTGCGGGCTATGTTCTTGTAAAGGTACGGTAATATTTGTTTCAGGTTCTTATTCAAATAATATGTCTATGTATACTAGTTATGAGGAATCTACTTTGCAGGGTCTCGAGGATCCTACAAGGAGCAAATATAAGCTCTTGCTAGGCTGTTCAATTATCATCACCTCAGTTATCCCGCCAGAATTGCCTATGGAATTATCCATTGCTGTCAACACGTCATTACTTGCTCTTGCACGTCGTGGGATCTTTTGCACAGAGCCTTTTAGGATTCCTTTTGCGGGGAAGGTAGTATCTGTTATACCTTATTTTGCTATTCGATTAAGAACTCTTTATCTTGAGCGAGCGGCAACCTGCAAGGAATTAGTTGTCTTATTAGTGTTACCCTTTCTCTTTAATGACAGGTCGATTTGTGCTGTTTTGATAAGACTGGTACACTCACGTCAGATGACATGGTAAGTTGAAGTGAAGCTCTGGGTATATGCTTGCTTGATTTTGTTTATGGCAAACTCATTTTTATTTGCTGCTACATAGGAATTTCGAGGAGTTGGGGGCTTGGCTGATGGTGAAGAAGCAGAGACTGATATGAGCAAGGTTCCCGTACGCACATTAGAGATTCTGGCGTCGTGTCATGCTTTAGTCTTTGTAGACAACAAGCTGGTATGAGCAACTCAATTTCTTTTCTGTTTTTGGCCTACTGCAATTCAATTTTCTGCTATAAGTTTTGCTTATGTTCCTGTTCCATGCACACATGTTTTTTTTCAATCCAACAATGAATTCCATGTTACTTTTTACTTTAGAAAGTTTGAACTAAATGTAATAGTAGAGTACGCATGTTGTACATGATACTTTTACTTATGGTCATCTTTCTGAAACCGCTTATGCTTTGCTTTTGCATCATTAGTCATCATTACGAAATCTATCATGTTTTACTCTGTTTTTTCAATACTTGCAGGTTGGTGATCCTCTTGAGAAGGCTGCACTTAAAGGAATTGACTGGAGTTACAAATCTGATGAAAAGGCCTTGCCAAAAAGGTAACTATTGTCATTTTTATTAATCTCGTATTCTATTGTTCTCATACTTTGTCTACGGTGCCTACTTACACTGTGGTTACCGTGCATAGATTTGAGATGAGAGGCTAATATAAGGATGCGTACTACATTAGATATAATGGTTTCTTCTTTGTTCATGGTTTTATGTTCTATTGACGGATATTCAGGCATTCTGACTGGACAGCGTAAATTAAAAAAAATGATGTCTACCTGTGAAGCAGTTGACTAGGGAATACGGGAACTAAAGTACACATAGAAAATGTTAGCTGATAGTATTACATTACCTGAGATAATGCGGTAGGCTCTGCTTCAATATTTTTCACATTCTGCGTCTCGGAATCTTGCGTACCTATCACTTTCTTTGAAGCTATTATCATATACACCTTAATGGTTTCGCCCTAAGTATGATAATCTCTAGTTCTGTTTAATCTTGAAATCTGTTTAAAGAGCCGTGTGCACATATGAAGAAGATTGATTCTCATTGTTCTATGTTATCCGCTGCAGAGGAAATGGCAACTCGGTGCAGATTATGCAGAGATACCATTTTGCTTCGCATCTGAAGAGAATGTCAGTTATCGTTTGTATTCAGCAGGAATATTTTGTATTTGTGAAGGTCTGCTTGATAAATTATTTTCGTTGGCTAAATTTTATCAGTAAATCCAGATCTAAATGTTGAATGCTTGTTAACTTATCAGGGTGCACCAGAGACCATCCAAGATAGACTTGTGGATGTGCCAGCAGCATATATGGAAACATATAAGAGATACACACGCCAAGGATCTCGAGTTCTGGCCCTTGCATTTAAACGACTTCCTGATATGACGGTAGTTACGCATGCTCTAACTTCACTGATATGCTTTACAGACGTAGAGAATAGAAGTCCACTATGTCAGAAGTCTTACTTTCTTAGGTCTTATGGTGAAATAGTTAGTTATCTGTTTGTTCTTAGTTCTTACGTACTTAACAATATTAACATCCAGCTTCTTTTAGCTCCGGACTATGCAAGCCTCTGCTGATCAGCTTTTAAGATTTACCTAACGTGTATTGTAATGTTGACCAGGCCAGTGAAGTTAGAGACATGGACCGAGATGCTGTTGAGAATGACCTTACTTTTGCTGGGTTTGCGGTAATGGCATTTTACTCTTATGAAGCTTTACTTTCTTCATTTTTGTAAATTGTAAAATGGTCTGGTATCGAAATTGTTTCCTAATGGTTTATAATGCATCACAGGTCTTCAATTGCCCCATTAGATCAGATTCAGCTACCGTTCTGTTAGAGTTGAAGAATTCATCTCATGATTTGGTAATTTACTGTGTTCTCATTATGCAAACAGACTCGTGTATTAGTTGGCCTCTTTTTTTCCACTCAGTACAAATTGCCTGCAAAGCAGCTATCTCAGAATCAGTTCAAATGATATAAATGACTATTGAGTTTGAGTTTCAGTTGATATGTCTTTTTCTTGCACAGGTGCTCATTCTTTCTTTAATAATTAGATACACGGGATGCCTTATCCTACTTTCATGATTTCAGGTGATGATTACTGGTGATCAGGCATTGACAGCTTGTCATGTTGCAAGCAAAGTGCACATTGTATCAAACCCAGTCTTAATTCTTAGCCAGTCAAGGCCTGGAGCTGAATATAAGTGGATGTCACCTGATGAGAAGGAGATCATACCCTACAGGTGCAGTCAAATTTAATCACATTTACTGTAGAACTAATGCAAATTCGTATCCTCATCTTGTACAAGGCAGTATATGTTGTGACACTAGTCTCCATGGTCTTTTTTTTTCTTCTTGCTTCTGACTGAGATAGGATGACATGATTTTTGTTTACAGTGACAAAGAGATCGAAACCCTTGCTGAAACGCATGATTTATGCATTGGAGGAGACAGCATTGAAATGCTACAGGCTACATCGGCTACTGTGAGAGTCATTCCATTTGTTAAAGTAAGCATATCTTGTAATCTTAATCACTTGATTTATTATTTCTAAATACCTATAAGTAATAGAGTCTGACTCCTTACCATTTCTCCTTTCCAGGTTTTTGCGAGAGTTGCTCCACAGCAGAAGGAGCTAATCTTAACCACCTTTAAAGCGGTAGGAAGGGGAACTCTGATGTGTGGGGACGGGACAAATGACGTTGGAGCATTGAAGCAGGTAACGCATATAGAAATTCATTTGGAAGATTGAGGTTTAGCTTTTTAGATGTCAGGCGAATGATTCATATGCTTTATTCTCTTTCTTTCTTTATTTTGATTGTATTTTTGTTCACAATTCTAGGCCCATGTTGGAGTTGCCTTACTGAATACTGTCACTCCCTCGGAATCGTCTAAAGATGATCCAAAGTCGAAGTCAAAAAAGCCCAAACAACCATCAGAACCAGCTAGTAAAACCGCAATTCAGAATGGAGAAGGATCATCAAAGGCAAAGGCCCCACCCCAAAACCGCCACTTAACTGCTGCGGAATTGCAGAGACAAAAGTTAAAGAAGATGATGGATGAACTAAACAGTGATGAAGGTGATGGCCGGTCAGCTCCCGTGGTAAAACTCGGGGATGCATCAATGGCATCTCCCTTCACAGCTAAACACGCGTCGGTCGCCCCAGTGACGGACATAATCCGACAGGGCCGTAGTACACTTGTGACGACTCTTCAGATGTTCAAAATTCTCGGTCTCAACTGTCTCGCCACAGCTTACGTCCTAAGTGTTATGTACTTGGACGGTGTGAAGCTCGGTGATGTCCAGGCAACAATCAGCGGCGTCTTAACAGCTGCGTTTTTCCTCTTCATATCCCATGCTCGACCGCTTCAAACCCTCTCTGCAGAGCGACCACACCCGAGTGTCTTCTCCGTGTACCTCTTCCTCTCTCTCCTTGGACAGTTCGCTGTCCACATAACCTTCTTGATCTACTCCGTGAAGGAAGCTGAGAAACACATGCCCGAGGAATGCATCGAACCAGACGCCACGTTCCATCCTAACCTGGTGAACACGGTGTCGTACATGGTGAGCATGATGCTTCAGGTGGCGACTTTCGCTGTGAACTACATGGGACACCCCTTTAACCAGAGTATCAGAGAAAACAAACCTTTCTTCTACGCGCTCATCGCTGGAGCAGGGTTCTTCACCGTGATTGCATCTGATCTCTTCAGGGACTTAAACGATTCGCTGAAGCTGGTGCCTCTGCCTGAAGGTATGAGGGATAAGCTTCTCCTCTGGGCTTTGCTAATGTTCGTCATCTGCTACTCGTGGGAGAGGTTGCTCAGGTGGGCTTTCCCTGGTAAGATTCCTTCGTGGAAGCATAAGCAGAGAAGTGTCACTGCGAATCTGGAGAAGAAGAAGAAGGTATAAAAAGAAGAGCCAGACAGGGTTATAGGTTCAGGTAAAACAATCAATACAATTTTAACTCGAGAGATGTTGGGTTTTGGGATCTTGTTTCTGCTGAAGCTTTGAGGACATGAGCATAGGTCTCTCTGGTTAAGACATTTTGTTCTCATTTCTTAACTTTTTTTTTGGTTACTCTCTAAGAAGAAGCACACATTTCTCAAATACTTGAACTAAAATGTAAGGGGTTTACATTAGTCTCTACCTCTTGTTCCTTGCTTCCATTTTATTTCGTTTCTCAGTTCTGTTTAGAGGATCTGAAAACTTGTATGCCTGTTTTCGAAACATTAAATCAGACTTGAGACCTGTTACTCTGCTAGACTAATAAATTGAAACCAGTCAAAACGATTAGTGTCTAACGTTCTGATTTCGCCTTATTATATAAGCGTGAGTAATACTGTGGCTTCGAATGGTGACGAAACGCCTGCAACCGCTCCGCTGTGAGTACTATATATTTTTGTTACTATTACAACTGCTTGTCTCGCAGTTGTCACGCACGTCTCTGAATGGTGCCCGTGTGTGAAGGTGCACGTTTGCTAGACTGTCTGGTTCACTATACCTTTGGGTGCTAAACCGTCTGGTTCTGTTAGACCAACGACACTATTCTCACTTCCTAGTGGTAAAAAACCACTACGAAAAAAAATTAAAATTTTATTATACCAATAACGGCGGCAAATACTGAAAAGGGAGAAGCAGATAAGTATTTTTTAGGGATTTTAGCGGTTTTAGGGCTCTCCTCAACAACCACTATCGACAGCTATTGTTTTCAATTTCCTCTACTTTGTCTGGTTCGTTCGTCTCTCCCACCTCCTCGATCCTAAAGGTGCCGCCTCTCTCATCTCAAAATCTCTCGATTTAAGCCTTCTCTGTTTTCAATTTTAGATCGCGATTATTCCATCTGCATCATTTAGGTATCACTTGACTCTTTCCCTCTTTATTTACTTGTAGCTTGAAATGTGAATCGCTAGAGCCTATGTAAGATGTCTGAGAAGAAGCTTCGTCCCATCAAGCTGAATCGTTATACCATGATGGGAGAAGATAACAGCTCCTCTAGGAACGCCTTGGTCAAAGTCAAGTTAGAGAAGGACAAGCACGTGTCCTCAGGCTCCTCCAGCAAAGCCATTGTCACAGTCAAGCTAGAGAAGGAAGAAGAAGAAGAGGGCTTTCATCATGTAACTAGAAGCGTCCTGAAAAGAAAACAACTCTCTCAATCACTAGATAACAACTCTCTCGTTGCAGTCAAGAGTGAAAACTACACCTTCGAGAAACAGAGAACCACTCGTTGGAGTACTAATAGGTAACAAAAGACGTCGCCTTTAACATCATTCACACTTACCCTTTATATAAAGTCGAGACCTTTTGTAGGGTTGATTCCGCGGAGCAAGCAATGGAGGATGTTCTAAAAGAGGTAGGTGCTTCTTTCGAGAAACCTATCTCACGAGGCGAGTTAAGAGCCATAGCTCGAAAGAGAATCGGTGATACTGGGCTGTTGGATCATTTGCTGAGGCATATCGATGGGAATGTGACACCTGGTGGTGCTGATAGGTTTAGGAGGTGTTACAATACCGAAGGAGCCATGCAGTATTGGCTAGAGAGTGCTGATTTGCTTAAGGTGAAATGTGAGTCTGGTGTTCCTGATCCTAACTGGGTTCCTCCTCCTTGGTGGAAGCTTCAGGGTGTGATTAAACTTGAGCCTGGGGATTGTGAACCGTCCTTTAATCTTAAGGAAGCAATTGATCAAATGAAGAGGTACTAATGGTTGCAATGTTTGTTGTGTTTTGAAGTTGAGATGTGTTTTGAAATGACGTTTTCTTTGTGGGGGTGTGCAGTGATATTAAGGAGCTTGTGGCTGATGTGGCTCACATTAAGCGTGAATCTGGAGTTCCTGATACTGATTTGATTCCTTTATCTCAATGGAAGATTAAGAGATCAGCGCATGAGTCTCCTTTATCTCAATCTTCTGCTGTCTCTTCAAAGCTTAGGGAAGAGATTGATAAAATGAAGAGGTATTATGCTTTCAATATTTTCTTTGTTTGAAGTCAAGGAGGTGTACTTGTAATCTTATTTTCTTTGCTTCTAATGCAGTGATATCAAGAACCTTGTATCCAAGCCAAAGTTACCAGATCATGCTGATGCAAATGAGGTGACCTTTTGAGATTCATTTTTGCTTGTTTGCTTAAGGAATGTGTGAAGTTAGAGACGCAAAACTGTTCTGTTTGCATTTTTTTTTCTAGAAACGATTCACGGAATGTATGAAGTGGAAGGTAGAGACTGATAAGAAAATTGCAGAGATCTCAACTTCACTGACTTCAACACAGGTTCAGACCCAAAACAAGTAAACAGTATTTGTTTGAATCTTCTTGCCTAGGGATGTTTTAACTTAGTGAAGCTTTTGTCTACTTTCTTCGGTTGCAGAGCATGGTTAAGGAACTAACTTCATGGAAAGATAAAGTAGAACATCAGCTGGTGGGAATTTCAAGCTCGCAGAACAATCTGCAGGCAAATGGGAGCAAATCTCCTCATAATTGGGAACATCTATTGCATAGTACCAACTTGGATGACTTCACAGTGAATGGTTTTGATCCATGGGATGTTGAAGCTGACCTTACCGATGTTCTTCCACCAAATGCTCGCAAAAGCTCTTTCCAAGATCATATGTGGTTTGAGGAACAGTTAGTGCTCAACTCCGAGATGCAAAGGACGGAGAGGTTAGAACTGTTGCTTTGTTTCTAGGTTAGGCTTTATGGTTTTATATGGTTGTTTAATGTTTTTGCTTCCTTGTTTATCTGTATGACCAGAGGTGATTCCAGAAGCTCCAATCAAGACAAAGCAGAGTTGACTCCAGGTTCTTCAGTGACTGCAGGTCCAAGATCAGATATTGACGACCCAACTATTCTGTCTCAGGTAACAAATTAGAAACATTGATTTGGATAATTATTTTAGGAAAATCTGATAGCCTAGATGTCAACCACCCTCCCATCTTCTTACAGCCTTTGCTTCATTCACTACTACACATTGATTTAGTTTACATGCAATTTTCCCAATGCTTCACATGATGTGAAGGAGTCATGATTTGAGAATCTGATCATGTGTTTTTTGTTTCAGGAAACATTGAAAGAGTTGGTGAGCTGGAAAGCCAAAGCGGAGCAGCAGTTAATGGAAATGTCAGACGCTGTCCGTGCTCTTCAGGGATAGAGAGTCAATCACACTAGGCCACATGAATGATAGATTCACCTACATAGAATCCCTTTGGAGACTTCTTGTACAGGGTTTCTGCGATAACTTGAACAAAGTAAAAAGGAAACACTGAGCTAGAGATTAGTAGGTTTCTGGAAAGTTTGAGGAACAGGTAGAAGAAGTGATCCTCTTTATCTAAATGTGTTAATTGAAGTTAGAGACAAGGCTTTAATAGTAGTTGTTGCTGTATATTCTCTCTGACTACTCTTATTCAACAAGGAAGGTTTTGAGTAATCATTTTTTCTTTCTCATCATCTTTCTGCTATCTGATTAACTTAAGTTTGAATTAGTATCTGCTAATTGATCAAAATAGGTACTAATCCCTTTCGTGTTCTCTCATATCATATGAAGATAAAAAGCAGCTTAGTCTAAGACAATAAGCAGCTTAATGACCTCCTCCAAAATAGAAGTTTCCATTAAAATGTTAAAACTTAAAAGCATAGAGAGAGAGTTTCACAAAACATGACTCAAGAAACCATTCTTATTTTTTATTTATTCATTAGTCTTCCAAAATCTAAAAGTTGATTGGAAAGATATTGTTTAACCAGAACCGGGGGGGTTTGTGGTTTAAATTGACAATAATAATAGTGGGCCTAATTAGGCCTAAAGCCCACTTAAAACCTTTAAAGCGGCGTCATTAGACTATAAACGACGTCGTAAGGCTAATAAAGAGCTTAAACTCAAAATCTCCCAGCAAGTTCAGTTCCATTTTCTTCAATCCACGACGAATCACGCGATCGATTGATTCTTCCTCCTCCTCCTCTTCGACTCCATATCCCTCAGGTATATCGATATCTCAAGCACGATATACTTTCTCTATTTCTCGGAATGTCCTTGCTCGAAGTAAACTTCCAAATTCTAGAGCTCCTTTGTGGCTATGTTTAATATTTTGATTCGTGGCTATGTTTAATAGCAATAAAGATAACTCCTTTGTGGTTTTGTGCAATAGAAGAAAGGAGGGTTTTTTGGATCACTATAGGGCTGTTCGTTTGGTTGCCGTAGGTACCGGCATCAGCGGCAGCATCAACATTCTGCGTCAACTCTTGTTCGTTTTGTTGACGCAGGAAACTGTGTCTGACGCCGCATTCGAACGCCGCGCCGATAAAACCTGCGGTCGCGATATAATATGCGATAGCGTCTGCGAAACGAACAACAACTGTCATCATTGACGCTGCCGCTGACGCCGAAACATGCGGCAACCAAATGAACAGGGCTTATATAGTTCTTGGCTTACCCTCAGGAGAGGAAGCTCTGAAGCTTAGCGAGAAAGAGGTTACGAAAGCTTACAAGTTGAAAGCTTTGGTCTTGCATCCGGATAAAACGCCATGATGATCCCGACGCTCACGAGAAGTTTCAGAGGGTCAATACATCTTACGAGGTTTCAAAGACGAGAAGGGACGGAAGCTGTTTGATGAGCTTCTTAGAATCCAGCGTGAGAAACAGGAGAAGAAATCTCAAGTGGATTCCAAGAGGAGGAAAGGGAGCGTTCTGGTTTTGCTCCGACTCGTGCGGCTAGGGGTTATGATGAAGTGGAGAGGATCGCGAGGAAGCTTAAGGAGGAGGTGGATAGGATACGTGCGATGTATGCGAAGAAGAGAGGTGGGTTTGAAACCCCGGAGAGTGGTGGTGTTGATGGGAAGAAAAAAGAAGATAGAAGTGGAGCTGGTGCTTTTGTTCAGCTTGATAAAGAGAGAGCGTTGAAGGTTTCTTTGGTGAAGGTTATACAGTGGGGAGGCTGAGAGAAGTGTTTGAAAAGTTTGGTGGCGTTGAAGATGTTGTCATCAGGAGTACTAAAAAGAAACGTTCTGCTCTTATTGTAATGGCTACAAAAGATGAAGCTGTGAGTATTATCGTTAACTCTTTTTCTCTCGTTATTTGTTAAGTGTCAAAGATCTAATGTTGGATTATTTCATTTTTTTCTCTCTGCTCTTGTAGGTAGAAGCGACTAGAACATTGTGTGGTGATCTCTCTAATCCATTGCTAGTTGTGCCTCTTTAGAGAGGCCAAACCGATTTTGTGATCGCCAAGAAATCTGGAGAACCGCAGAGCAACATAGTTGGTGTTGGTTATCAAGCTTATGAAGACCAGGTCATGGAAAGATTGAGAAAGGTATTTCTACTCAAATTCATGTTGTCTAGTGTTTACTGTTTAAACTTTAGAGTTTTTATTGAAACTTGTTCTGCAAAAACTCTGATATATTACTTTTTCATGTTGAATAGGCGGGTATGAACCAGAAACGATAATGGAGTAAGTAATCCACATTATCTGGAACTAAGTAAGGCCAAAGTCGTCGTCCCTCACAGCCTCGTGGAACAAGGTTTTACCATCATCCAATGTCATATCATTTATTTTGAATAAAATACACAACGTGTTGAAAATATATAATTTTTATGTTTTTCTATATATTCTATTCAAGTTTGGTTGAAACAGGAAGTGTTATGGCATGAAATGAGATCATCTGAACACGTTTTGCCATTATCCAGTGTCCTAGGAAGCGAGCACGTAGATTCCTAATATTAACTTGATTTTATTGGTCAATGGAATGTTAAATTAATTCATATATCTGTTACAGCTAATGATTACTATTTTCATTTGCTCAATAAAAGTGGTCTTGACTTGCCTCTCTTCAATGCCTTGAAGTCATTTTCTTTCCTCATTATCTTCTTCTTCCTCTGCTTAAAGGAAATGTCAGACTCTCAAACTATGGCCAGCGAGTCAAGAACCAGATGGGTTCTACCTTACCAGACCAAGAACCTGAAAGACGATTACTTTCTTGGTCGTGTGCTGGGACAAGGACAGTTTGGAACCACTTTCCTCTGTTCCCATAAGGAGACTGGTCAAAAGCTTGCCTGCAAATCCATACCTAAAAGGGCGCTCCTTTGTCAAGAAGATTGCGACCAGGTTTTGAGGGAGATCCAGATAATGCATCACTTGTCTGAATACCCCAACGTTGTCAGGATACAAGAAACGTACGAGGATGATACTAGTGTTCACCTTGTGATGGAGCTTTGCGAAGGTGGTGAGTTGTTTGATAGAATCGCGGAGAAAGGTCATTACAGTGAGAGAGATGCAGCTAAGGTTATCAAGACTATTGTTAGCGTCGTTGAGGCTTGTCACTCTCTTGGTGTTATGCATAGAGATCTTAAGCCTGAGAACTTCTTGTTTTCTTCTTCTGATGAAGATGCTTCTCTTAAATCTACTGACTTTGGCGTCTCTGTTTTCTGCGAACCAGGTCTGATTTTGATTCTTTCCTCCTTCGCACATCCTTCTCCTTCTCTGGTTTCGTGCATGATTGTGTTGCTGGACACTGTTTCATTGAACCCTTGCTTAAAGAACTTGTTGTGACTGTGAGTTTTTTTTGTTTTTGTCAGGCACAACGTTTTCAGAACTTGTTGGGAGTGCATACTATGTGGCACCTGAAGTCTTACTTAAGCATTACGGCCGTGAATGTGACGTATGGAGCGCTGGAGTTATCCTCTACGTTCTGTTATGTGGTTTTGCTCCTTTCGATGCTGGTCAGATTCCTTCTTTCTCTTTAAAGATATGTATAATCGCAGCGTGTTCACTCTCGCATCTCATGTGTCTAATTTGTATCCAGGAACTGATAATGGGATCTTTAGAGAGATTCTACAGGGAAAGCTGGACTTTGAGACCGATCCTTGGCCTAGCATTTCAGACAGTGCCAAGGATCTTACAATGAAAATGCTGGAGAGCGATCCAAAGAAAAGACTAACTGCTCATCAAGTCTTGTGTAAGCTCTCTTGCTTTTTGGGTTTAGACTGCTAAAGATGATGTATACTAGTGGTGATTCATGTGTTCTTATATTCTCAGGTCACCCTTGGATTGTGGATGATACGGTTGCTCCAGATAAACCATTGGACTTCGCAGTAGTTTCCCGCCTGAAAAGGTTCTCTGCAATGAACAAACTTAAGAAGATGGCTTTACGCGTAGTTGCAGAGAAACTCTCTGAGGAAGAAATCGGTGGGTTGAAAGAACTGTTCAAGATGATAGACAGAGACAACAGTGGGACCATCACCTTTGAAGAGTTGAAAGATTGTATCAGACGTGTTGGGTCAGAGCTTGTGGAATCAGAGATCCAAGAACTCTTGCAAGCAGTAACTAGCTACTCTCTTCTTACTATTAACTTTCACCAAGTCATCATCTTATGATTGTGTGTGTGTGTGTGTGTGTGTGTCAGGCTGATGTTGATGAGAGTGGAACAATTGACTATGGAGAGTTTTTGGCTGCAACAATCCACTTGAACAAGCTGGAGAGAGAGGAGAATCTAGTGGCTGCATTCTCTTTCTTTGACAAAGATTCATGTGGCTGCATCACTCTGGAAGAACTCCAACAGGCTTGGAAGCAGTTTGGTATAAAAGATTCACATCTTGATAAAATGATCAAAGACATCGACCAAGACAATGTAAGAGATCTTTTACTGTTTCCTTGTGAAGTAGCTGAGAGGAAGTTTAATGGTGTTTGATTCTTGTAGGATGGACAAATAAACTATGGAGAGTTTGTGGCAATGATGAGGAAAGGAAATGGCAATGTTGGGATCAGCCGGAGAACAATGAGGAACACTCTTAACTTTGAGAATCTTCATTCCTGAGTGAATGACTAAACTTTTCATTTTACTGAAAGTTTCTTGATAGAACTTTCTGTTTTGAACCCGTTGTGTTTTCAATAAAACCAATTCTGACCAGTGTAATTGGAATCAAGCTCTTAATAGTCATTAAACATTTGATCATGCTAGTTCTTTTTACCAGTTATCGGAGGTTCTCTGTTACAAAATGTTTGGACTTAATATAATGTCTTGAAATGTTGAATTTAATAACTTTACCAAAACAGTTTTTAAAAGTGAAAACAAAAAGAAATTAAGAAACAATAACTTAAAAGAGTCTTGAAACCTGTTTAGATTTAGAGAGAGGGAGAAAAGATTTGTTTAGTCTTCTTCATTACCAGTGGTCAAGCTTCTTCTATCAACTCCCATGTTTAAGATTAGTTAATAATTAGTCTTTTTTGAATAAACTGCTCTGAAATTGAGAAAAAGCTTCACTAAGATTAGCAAGGTCTCTTTAACATATCCTACGGTTTTTAGATTATTCAAGTTTACAATATTTGATTGGTGGCTAGGTTTAATTGCATAGAAGAAGAGGATAGAGAGAGAGAGAGATGGAGGGTTTTGTGGATCATTATATATTATCCTCTGGAGAGGAAGCTCTGAAGCTCAGCGAGAAAGAGATGTCAAAAGCATTCAAGTTGAAAGCCTTGAACTTACATAAACGCCAAGATGATCCCAAGTGGATCTGGAGCTGGTGCTAGTGTTCAGCTTGATAAGGAGAGAGTGTTGAAGGTTTCTTGATTTGGTGAAGGTTATACAGCGGGAAGGCTCAGAGAGAAGTGTTTGAAAAGTTTGGTGGGGTTTGAAGATGTTGTCATCAGGAGTACCATAGAGAAATGCTCTGCTCTTATTGTAATGGCTACAAAAGATGAAGCTGTGAGTATTAACTTGGTGTTATGTCAAAAGTCAAATGGTGGATTATTTCTTTTTTTTTCTCTCTCTTGTAGGTAGCAGTGACGAGAACATTGTGTGGTGATCTCTCTAATCCATTGCTGGTTGTACCGCTACAGAGAGCACAAACCGATTTTGTGACCGCCAAGAAATCTGCAGAAGCAGAACCACAGAGGAACATAGTTGGTGATGGTTATCAAGCTTATGAAAACGATGTCATGGAAAGATTGAAAAAAGGTATTTTCTACTTAAGGTTTGGTATTTTGTTGCTTATGCTTTAGTGTTTTCGGTTTAAAATTTAAGGTTTATGATTCAGGTTTTAGTGTTTAGAGTTTAAAGTTTACTGTTTAAAAACTTTTTTCAAAACTCTGATATATTACTCTTTTCCATCTTGAATAGGCGGGTATGAACCAGAAACGATAATGGGGCAAGTAATCCACATGATCAAGAGTTGAGCTTCTTTTAGTCCAAAGTGGTCGTCCCTCACAGCCTCGCCGAACAAGGTTTAAGCGTACATCAAATGTCATATCAATTATTTTGAAGAAGATACACAACGTGTCTAAAATATATAATTTATACTTTTAGCATATCTTTTATTCAAGTTTGGGTGAAACAGGAAGTGTTATGGCATGAAATGAGACCATGTGAACACGTTTTTCCATTATCTAGTGTCCTAGGAAGCGAATACGTAGATACCTACTATACATAAAAAATATTAACTTGATTTTGTTGGTCAATGAAAATATCTGTAACACCTAATGATTACTATTTGATTATATTATCATTTGTCTGCCCAATAAAAGTGTTCTTCACTTGTCTCTCTTCAATACCTTCAAGTCAGTTTCTTTCCTTATTATTTTCTTTTTCCTCTCTGTCAGACTCGCAAAACTATGGCCAGCGAGTCAAGAACCAGATGGGTTCTACCTTACAAGACCAAGAACTTGAAAGACGATTACCTTCTTGGTCGTGTGCTCGGACAAGGACAGTATGGAACCACTTTCCTCTGTAACCATAAGGAAACTGGTCAAAAGCTTGCCTGCAAATCCATACCCAAAAGGAAGCTTCTTCGTCAAGAACATTTCGACCGCGTTTTGAGGGAGATCCAGATAATGCATCACTTGTCTGAAAACCCAAACGTTGTCCGGATACACAGCACGTACGAGGATGCTACTAGCGTGCACCTTGTGATGGAGCTTTGTGAAGGTGGTGAGTTGTTCGATAGAATCGCCAAGAAAGATCATCACAGTGAGAGAGAAGCAGCTAAGCTCACCAAGACCATTGTTTCGGTCGTCGAAGCTTGTCACTCTCTTGGTGTTATGCATAGAGACCTTAAGCCTGAGAACTTCTTGTTCTCTTCTCGTGATGAAGACGCTTCAATTAAATCTATCGACTTTGGTCTCTCTGTTTTCTGCAAACCAGGTCTGGTTTTGATTCTTCCCATGCCCGCTTAGATAGGGGGACAAGCTGTGCGCCTCTTCGGTCCAATCAGTTGTCCCCCTATTTCTTAATAGATAACGGTTCTATTTTTGTTAAATACATGTATTTTATATTAAAAATAAGAAGAAAAACCTTTTTTATATGAAAGTACTTTTTTGTTTTAACTCAGTTTTATTTTAAAAAATACTTCTGATATTAAAAAACAACAAATATCTATCGGATTTTGTAAAAAAGAATATTATTTTAGAAATTAAATTTTTTTTTGTCCCAGGGCCTATGACACTATTTAGCCGGCCTGATTCTTCCCTCTATGACCTTTACATATTCTTTTTCTTTCTCTCCATGATTGTGTGTTTGTGACACTGTTTCATTGAACCCTTGCTTAAAGACCCATGTTTTAAATGCTAATGTTTGTTTCTTTGTTTTTTTGTCAGGTGCAACGTTTTCCAAACTTGTTGGAAGTGCATACTATGTGGCACCTGAAGTTTTACGTAGGCATTACGGCCGTGAATGTGACGTATGGAGCGCTGGAGTTATCCTTTACATTCTATTATGTGGTTTTCCTCCTTTCAATGCTGGTTAGATTCTTTCTTTCTCTTTTGTCTTTATATTGCAGCGTTTCAGTCTCTCTCGTCTCATTTGTCCTAATTTGTATCCAGGAACTGAACGTGGGATCTTTAGAAAGATTCTACAGGGAAAGCTGGACTTTGAGACCGATCCTTGGCCTAGCATCTCAGAGAGTGCCAAGGATCTTATAAAGAAGATGCTTGAGAGTGATCCAAAGAGAAGGCTAACTGCTCATCAAGTCTTGTGTAAGCTTACTTATATGAGCTTAATATAGATTCTTGCTAACGTGTGATTGAAGTTGTCTTGTTTTGTCAGGTCACCCTTGGATTGTGGATGATACGGTTGCTCCAGATAAACCATTGGGCTTTGCAGTAGTGTCCCGCTTGAAAAGGTTCTCTGCAATGAACAAACTTAAGAAGATGGCTTTACGCGTAGTTGCAGAGAGACTATCTGAGGAAGAAATTGGTGGGCTCAAAGAACTGTTCAAGATGATAGATACAGACAACAGTGGAACCATCACGTTTGAAGAGTTGAAAGACAGTGTCAGATGTGTTGGGTCAGAGCTTGTGGAATCAGAGATCCAAGAACTCTTGCAAGCTGTAAACTAGCAACTTAACTTTCACTATTCTTCTTAAGTTTTATCCAACATCATCTTATGATGTGTGTGTGTGTTTGTTATTAGGCTGATGTTGATGAGAGTGGAACGATAGACTATGGAGAGTTCTTGGCTGCAACAATCCACTTGAACAAGCTGGAAAGAGAGGAGAATCTAGTAGCTGCATTCTCTTTCTTTGATAAAGATGCAAGTGGTTGCATCACTGTTGATGAACTCCAACAGGCTTGGAAGCAGTTTGGGATAAAAGATTCGAATCTGGATAAAATGATCAAAGACATCGACCAAGACAGTGTAAGTGATATTCACTGTTTCCTAGTGAAGGAGCTAAGTCAAAGTTTGATGGTGTTTGCTTGTTTTGTAGGATGGAAGAATAGACTATGGAGAATTTGTGGCAATGATGAGAAAAGGCAATGGTGGCAGTGATGGGATCAGCAGGGGCACAATGAGGAACATTCAACTCTGGAATTTTCTTGATAGAACTTTCTGTTTCTGTTTTAAAAGCAGTTATGTTTTCAATAAAAACTAATTATGAGTAGTGTAATTGGAATCAAGCTCTTAAACAGTTATCAAACATTGTTCTCAGAGGTTTAGCTCTCTGGTACAAAATGGTATGTGGCCTTAATATAATGTGTGTCTTGACATGTGTGACATTAATAACTTTACCAAAGCAGTTTAACATGTGAGATTTATGCGGTTTAACTTTACAAAGTGGTGACATGTTGTATTAGTGTTGAATTACAATAAAGTTTTAATTCGATTTAACTCACAGTAAAAATTATGTAGTTATAAACCGTAGATTTATGTATTGTTTGTTGTAAAAATTTATTATATTTTTAAAATAATTGACAGTTAAAGTTTTTGATGTATAAGTTGAAGTATGTTTTAAAAATATGAATATCTGTAATAATATTATTTATTATAAATTTGCTAAAATAAACTAGAGAAACTAAAATAAATTAAATTTTAAAAATAATTTAATTTAAGAAAATATACATAAATATATGTATATACTATAACAAATGGTATCTATATATTTACAAATATTTTTGTGTAAAAACTTCAGTTACCAAATAGACAGTTAAAGTTATAGGACAATTTCGTTTAATAGTTTAAATAAAAATATTTTGAAATTTTATTAATTGATATTAAAAACAAGTGAAATCATGGTCATGTTACAATTTTATAAATTATTGATTTGTACTTTATAATGCATAAATTGTATGAAAATTATAAATGATAAGAATAATAATAATAATAATAATAATAATAATAATAATAATAATAATAATAATAATAATAATAATAATAATAATAATAATAATAATAATAATAATAATAATAGCAATTATTACAAATTTAATAAGAAAATTGATAAAATAAAAATATTTTAAATTTAAATAACAAAAGCTAATTAAATAAATAGTAAATATTTTTATGTAAGCTTATTATTGTTACCAAACGTAATTAACATTTAAAATTACAGGGACTATTTTATTAGACAAATTCAAATAAGAAGAAGTTTATGCAATATTTTTCTAACAAACAAATAGTTGTTTTTTTTTTGTTGAAGAATTTTTAACAATAAAAAAAAAAAGAAACATGGGACATAATCTTAAAGTAACGTGGAAGTGGGATTTTAATTAAAAAAAAAATTCTTATAAACTATTAACTCAAAAAATGAATACATGGAATTTTCTTTGATGTTGAATAAGTGTTTGAGTTATCAACTTAACAAAAGATGTAACTCAAAATTGTATGTCAATTATAACACATAATAACTCAAAAAAATTGATTCTACTTCATGAATGGTGGTAATATTTTGAGTTATATTATAACTCAAACTAAATCATGGCTAATGCATGTCACCAATCAAAGCAGTTGTTTTCTTCTTTTTCTCTGATCAACTTCTTATATGTTAATTGTTTTCTGTAATTAGAGAATGTTCAACAAGTTTCTGTGTTGCATCCAAAGTCATATCAATTATTTTGAAGAAAACACACAACGTGCTGAAACTATATAATTTATATTTTTATCATATGAAACTCAAGTTTAAAATAAAACAGGCAAATCTGATATCATGAAATGAGATCATCTGACCATGTTTTTGCCATTATCATGTTGTATGTTCTATATCTTAGAGCATCTCCAAAGGCACTCTATTTTTTCCTCTATAATTTACACTAAAATAGAGTAACTCTATTATAGAGTTAAATTTGCTCCAATGGTTCACTCTATAATAGAGTTACTCTATAATAGAGTGAAATATAGAGTAATCATATTTTTTTACTCTAAATATAGAGTGAAAAAACAAGAATACTCTATATTTCACTCTATTATAGAGTAACTCTATTATAGAGTGAACCATTGGAGCAAATTCAACTCTATAATAGAGTTACTCTATTTTAGAGTGAAATATAGAGGAAATTATAGAGTGTGATTGGAGATGGTCTACAACTCACCATGCTCATTGCACATTATATATAAAAATATTAACTTAATGTTTTTGGTCAATGAAATGTTCAATTAATTCATATATATCTGTAACAGCTAATAATTACTAGCTGACAACTTATTCAACTAAAACAACCAAGTCAAGTAATTAATAACTTGCCATTCATTATTCATTTAATGTGAAAAGAAAAGAAAAAAACTCAAATGGGAAGCTAATTCAATAAAAGTTGTGTTAAATTCCCTCTCTTCAGTTTCTTTCCTCATTGTTTTCTTCTTCATCTTTTCCAAAGAACAAGTCAAGACTCTGAAAACTATGGCCAGCGAATCAAGAACCAGATGGGTTCTCCCTTACAAGACCAAGAACCTGAGAGACGACTACGTTCTTGGTCGTTTCCTCGGACAAGGACAGTATGGAACCACTTCCCTCTGCACCCACAAGGAAACTGGTCAAAAGCTTGCCTGCAAAACCATCCCCAAGAGGAAGCTCCTTTGCCAAGAAGACTACGACGACGTTTTGAGGGAGATCCAGATAATGCATCACTTGTCTGAATACCCCAACGTTGTCAGGATACAAGAAACGTACGAGGATGATACCAGCGTCCACCTTGTGATGGAGCTTTGTGAAGGTGGTGAGTTGTTTGATAGAATCGCGATGAAAGGTCATTACAGTGAGAGAGATGCAGCTAAGGTTATCAAGACCATTGTTAGCGTCGTTGAGGCTTGTCACTCTCTTGGTGTTGTGCATAGAGATCTTAAGCCTGAGAACTTCTTGTTCTCTTCAACTGATGAAGACTCTTCTCTTAAATCTACTGACTTTGGCCTCTCTGTTTTCTTCAAACCAGGTCTGGTTTTTGATTTCTAGTTTCATCTATGATTAATTTTGGCCGTTATAGACAATTTATTAAGGATTTATATAAAAAGAATTTTTTTTTAATTTAAATTTAGGAACCTATATATATATAAACTTTTTTTAATATTTTGGGATCTATATACCAATAGTTTAATAGCCTATGTTCAGGACCGGCTATGTCTACGATTGTGTTGTCGGATACTGTTTCATTGAACCCTTGCTTGTGTGTTTTGTCCACTCAAATCTATGTTTCTTTGTTTTTCTGTCAGGTGCAACGTTTACAGACCTTGTTGGAAGTGCATACTATGTGGCACCTGAGGTTTTAAATAGGCATTACGGTCGTGAATGTGACGTGTGGAGTGCTGGAGTTATCCTCTACATTCTATTATGTGGTTTCCCTCCTTTCAATGCTGGTTAGATTCTTTCTTCCACACTAGAGATATGTATAATTGCAGCGTTACCGTTACTAGGTTTGATTCATGTTGGGAGGGACTCTCTCATGTCATGTGTGTCCTATTTTGTATCCAGGAACTAAATATGGGATCTTCAGAAAGATTAGACAGGGTAAGGTGGAGTTTGAGACCAGTCCTTGGCCTAGCATTTCAGAGAGTGCCAAGGATCTTATAGGGAAGATGCTTGAGAGCAATCCACAGAAAAGGCTAACTGCTCATCAAGTCTTGTGTAAGCAGCACTTGCCTTTTGAGTCTACACTGTTAAGGATGGTGTATATTCTTGCTAGTGTGTGATTCATATGTTTTTATTTTGTCAGGTCACCCTTGGATTGTGGATGATACTGTTGCTCCAGATAAACCACTGGACTTTGCAGTTGTGTCTCGCCTGAAAAGGTTCTCTGCAATGAACAAACTCAAGAAGACGGCTTTACGCGTAGTTGCAGAAAGACTATCTGAGGAAGAGATCGGTGGGCTCAAAGAACTGTTCAAGATGATAGACACTGACAACAGTGGAACCATTACGTTTGAAGAGTTGAAAGACAGTGTCAGACGTGTTGGATCAGAGCTTGTGGAGTCAGAGATCAAAGAACTCTTGGAAGCAGTAACTAACTACTCTTTTCTTACTATAAACTTTCACTAAGTATCATCTTATGATGTGTTGTGTGTTTGTTATTAGGCTGATGTTGATGAGAGTGGGACGATAGACTATGGAGAGTTTTTGGCTGCAACAATCCACTTGAACAAGCTGGAGAGAGAGGAGAATCTAGTGAATGCGTTTTCCTTCTTCGACAAAGATTCGAGTGGTTGCATCACTATGGACGAACTCCAACAGGCTTGGAAGCAGTTTGGTATCAAAGATTCACATCTTGATGAAATGATCAAAGACATTGATCATGACAATGTAAGTAGTTTCATAAAAGATCATTTTACTGTTTCCTTCCAAAGAAGCTAAGAGGAATGTTAATGGTGTTTGCTTCTTTTGTAGGATGGACAAATAAACTATGGAGAGTTTGTGGCAATGATGAGGAAAGGCAATGACAATGTTGGAATCAGTAGGAGAACAATGAGGAACACTCTCAACTTTGAGAATCCGCTTCCTGATGAGTCTAATGAACTGAGTTAAACTTTGCATTTTACTGATTTTTTCTTGATTGAACTTTCTGTTTCTGTTTTAAAACCAGTTTTCTTTTCAATTAAAAACAATTATGACTCTTACCATTATCAAACTTTGATCTTACCATGAGAGAGAGAAAAAAACTGAAATAGCTGTAAGAGGAATCACAGAGTACGATGGAACGTGCTAGTGAGAAACACATAAAGAGTTGATTTCAACAGAATGATGCAGAAGAGGGACAAAGCTTCTCTAGAAGACAACAGTGTCAAGCATGGTACCTAGCGTCTGAACAATGTTGGAAGACATCAAGTTGGAAACATGTTCTTCCAGATGCTTCTTTGCGTCTTGTCTTCCCACATTCACAATCGCCAGTTTCTCTGGTGACAACTCGTCCTCCTCTTGTACCGCCTTGTTATACTTAGCAGCTAAGTTCAACATTTCCTGAGAGACAATGCCAATGACCATGAGTGTGACATGTTTGAATAAATAAAAAGATTGCAAAATAATTGAATCCTTTATTACCTGCACGGTCTGTTCGTTTGTCTTGGAGTGGGTGTCAAAGGGTCTTAGGGTCAAACCATCTGTCCATTTCTTCTTGTGGAGGTTTAGTAACATCTTCTCCTCGAGCTCGTTCTTCCTATAGTTGATGGCTATTGAATAGTAATGTCTGTTCAATCCATGAATCAAAGCCTGTATAGTAGTAAACCAAAGTCAGTGTTAGAGACACCCTTTGACTGTGTTCCAACTTTATAAAAGATTTCACTAAGTGATCCATCACCTGGATGGATGGTTTGTTCAGGTGGCCAAGGTTGGACGTTGTCTGACGAGGTTCTTGCCCAAGCATAATAGTCTGCGGGTTTATCGAACGAAACGCATCAATCACCACTTTACCCTTCACACTCTGAATCGGATCAACCACCACTGCTACAGCTCGCTGGTTCAAAGCTTCAAAACTCTACAAAAGCACACAGGTTCTCAACAATGAGCATACACAGTTGTTACGTTTTAAGTAATCTCAAAGAACAAACACACAATCACAAAGGTAACGTAGCAAACATTATTACTCAGAGCTGAATCACGCTCCTCTCCTCTGTAACAACTCTCTAATTTCTTGATAATCTTCTTCCCCTAAACCCCTCGCTCATAAATAGATAAGCATCCAAGATAAAGTAACTAAACCATGGTTACTTTGCCACTTGTAGTTAGTCATCTTTAGCCGCTTAGACCTCTAAAACCATTGTTTGTATCAATCCAATCCAAACTAAAGTAAATAAAATATATAAGTCGAATATACACACTCTACAATTCAAAACCACTTAAAGCAAGGCATAGGACAGAAGAAGTAACATTCAATAGTGTCTTAGCCATCAATACAGTATGGAAGAAACAGAAAACGACAAACTCTTGAGTCTGAATAGACACAAAGGACTAATACTGAGCCATTAATAGATAAAATGGTCACACAAAGAGAATGCATAGACCAAGTATCAACAGAGCAAGCAACAGATACCTGTTGAGTGTTAATGTCAACGCCAGAAAGCCAGCATCCAAACCCAGGATGTGAATGATACCAACCCACCACCATTTCAGGTCTGAAACACGATACAAGATGAATAAAGATCCAAAAAAGAATATTTTATAAAAAGACTCACTAAGTGTAAGAGAAGGATGAGACTTTATACCTTCCAGTTTGTTTAAGCATGTCGAGCATATTAGTCTGGAAAACATGATCAACAGCTTCAACACTAACACCAGTCCCACTCTGAGGCATAGCGAAAACATCCACAACCCTCACAGTGTACTCATCCACAAACTCTCCAAGCATCAACCCCATCACTTCCATTGGAACCCCAGCTCTCCCTGTATCATCCACCAATCACAAACTCAAAAATCATAACATTCTTCAAAAACTCACCAAGCAATCCACGTGGCATTGATAGCTATAACAAAACAGATCAATAATCTACGAAACCCATCACAAACCGAAAAATTCAAAATCATAACTTTCTTCAAAAACTCACTAAGCAATCCACGTGGCATTAGGTAACAAACTCAAAATCACAACTTTCTTCAAACTCACTATGCAATCCAATCCACGTGGCATTAGGTCACAAATTCAAAATCAAAATCATAACTTTCTTCAAAATCACTATGCAATCCACGTGGCATTACGAGAGATAGGCAAAACAGATCGATAATCTTAGAAACCGAAACGAAAATCAGGAACCCTAAGGACTAGGGGAAGTAGAAGATGATTGTACCGTGTTTGAGCATCTTGAGGAGAGCGAGAGAGGAGATGTAAACCTGCTCCGAGGTATCGAGAGTCGGAGAATCAGGCGATGCGTGACCTAATCCGCCGCCGGCGCCGAAGATTCGCTGTAATCTCTCCATTATCAGATCAAATCAGTCGTCGTAGGTTGCTTTTAGCTACGAGAATGTTTCCTATTAAACCTCGTCCAGAGAGTTTTCTTTATGAACAAGACAAAGACGGACATGGATCCTTTAGGCGAAGCTATTTACATATTTAGTCCTCGATTATTTCCTTTTTTGTTATAATAGACCCTAACTTATGATTTTAACTTAATTGGCCTCTAAAATTTTCTACAGTTTATCCTTGTTCTACATAAATAGATTTTATATATTTTTAAAAGTACATCTGTATATTTTTGAGATATACTAATTATAAATATTTGAATTGATTAAATTTTATTAGTGGATAATTATTGAATGGATAATTATTGAAAATTGTATTGAAAAATAAATTTTAAATTAAATTATAAATATTTATTATATTTTTAATAAATGTGAAAACTCTAAAAAAATGTTACTTTCAAAAGCGGAGGAAGTACATGATTTGTATAGTTTTCTATTTTGTTAATGTTGTTGGATAACATAGAACTTCGTATAGTAAGCAGAACATGTAACACACAAGTTTGGATCAAGAATCTCAATATTAGTCCTTGTACATACGTTTTGAATCAAGAATCTCAGTTACTCTATCAAAAAATTTTATTCTACCTTCAGATTTTGAACATGTAACACATAAGTTTTCAATACTCCCAACTTAGGAGAAATAAACAAACAACTCCAAGAACATGTTTTCAATAAACATAAGTTTCTGTTGGGATTAGGCTTTGACATGAGATAGGAGTTTGGTGAGGAGCACTGCAGATTCGATGCTGTTTCCTGTCTTCCAGACTTTGAAATCTGGAATGTCAACAAAGTATTCTTGGTCACTCCACTCTTTGAGATCTGCTAGGGAGAATGGTCCATGCGTTTCTCCTTTAGGCATTTCATAGCACCACATCTTCTTCTTTGGATCACACTGCTTGTAAACT
Organism: Brassica napus; assembly: GCF_020379485.1. Lineage (NCBI taxonomy): Eukaryota > Viridiplantae > Streptophyta > Magnoliopsida > Brassicales > Brassicaceae > Brassica > Brassica napus. The sequence continues at coordinate 3,294 of NW_026013949.1, read as the reverse complement.
CCATTGTCATTAGCTTCCTCTTCATCATCCTCATCGCTCAGTTCAATAATCTCTATTGAGTTTGGTTGAGTTTGAGGTTGGTCATAGATAGAGTCCTTGTTGTTCTTTGTGATGATGACGTCTTCTTCAATGAGATCTTTGTCACCTGCAAATGCAACACAACCCAAGAGTCCGGATCAATTCCAGAATGTTTCATTATGAAGAACCATACAAGTCAGAAGGTAATGGTTTAATCTAGCCAGCAAACAACACAAGAATGAAACCAAATGGTATAAGGACACATTCATCTTGATCAATAGCTTAGTCAAAACACATTTGGCAAAGACAGAACGAATATGTTTTCATTGGTTCAGACCATTCAAGTCTTATCAATCCACTGAAGTTACAAAAGATGGGACGCACCTGCAGAAGCAGCCCATGGTGGTTGGTCTTCTTCATCACGGAGCTTGGGAGTTTCAATGGAGTGATCTTCCACCTTCACATCAACATCTACACATTCTTCTGCAACAGCTTCCGGTGAATCTTTTAGTTCCTGTTTTTCGTCATAATGAGGCTCAATGGATGCCGCATGGTTTGGTTCCATGAAGTCATCCTCGATGTCCACATCAACATCTACACGTTCAGGTTCAGGTTCTTCTGCAATAACTTCTGGAACTTCAAGCAATAGCCTCGACTTTTCCTCCGGATTGCTAAGAAGCTCCCTCCTATCCAGATACTGAGATAGTGTGCTAAGAAGTCAAGAATCAAACCAATAGAAAAGGAGTCTCACCTCAATATACAATATTATTAATAATGCTTAAAGAAAAAAGGATATTCTCTTTTCCATCCCTCTCACTGGCCTGGTTAATTTTCCTTCGCAGCAACTCAAGTTCTCTTGCAATCCACTATAAGACATCCCACCAAAAAGTTAATAGAATGAGGTAATGTTATTTGATTATCATATCTAATAAAGAGAGCAAGCTAGCAACCATACATGTTTTGTCACATCTTCATGCAAACTTCTAACTTTTTCTTCCATATCCACCTGTCCCATTATTAAAGTGAATTTTTTTTTATGAGAGAACTAAAATAAAGCAGAAGCATTACTAGAGCAAGCTCTTCACATCAAAACTACTAGAGCAAGCTCTTCACATCAAAATCAAGAAACTTACAACTGTAAGTCTCTTCACAGAGCCATTCTTCATTCTCTGTTGCAACTCTTCACATTCCTCCTGCCAAAAGTTAACCAAAAAAAAACTGTGAGAAATAATAAACAGGAAGCACTATATGCAAAGTAAAACCTATATTTGCTGGAATGAAAATGCCACTATATCTATTAGTTAAAACATTAATTTAATTAAAAAAGCCCACTGCCACTTGAGATTCTCAAGACACAGAGAGGAACAAAGGTTTTTGCACAAATAAAATATATCAAGAAACGAATATAAATCTTCAAAGAGCCTGAAGAAAGTGGAGCAAGTATAGCTCTGAGTACACCACCTGAGTGAAATCATCATCTGATAGTGCAGAGGAAGCAACATCCTTTAGATAATAACAATAGTTTGTAACCTGAAGAAAGTAACCATCAATCGGATTCCACTCCTTCACACCTTAGATAACACACAAAAGAGAGAGTTAAACAAAGTCACAAACGAATCAGACTCAATCTCACATGAAAAGTTACCTGTCACGTGAACAAGCTGACAAGGATTCTTGATCCTCACGAAACTCCCCACAACTTTACCCTCAAACATCTCACACGTCTTCGCTAGCTCCTCGACCAAACTCTTCCAAATACAAAAGCTTAACGTTATCCCTCACTATAGCAGCAACACTCCCTCTACGCTTCTCCTTCTCCACAACCTCCTTATCTGATAAACACAACCTCCCCTTCTTATCATCATCATCATCCTCAGAGCTGTAAAGATAATCAAACTCTTCCCCGTCCTGATTCTCAACGTAATGCTTAGCCACCAAGTCAGGCAGCTTCGCCACGTTTATCTTCGACACCCGAAAAGCAAACGCAGCTTCACATCGCAAGTTACTATCTTTGTCTTCTTCTTCGAAGGATGTGTTAGCTCCTCACGAATGTACTTTCTCACGATGATGTAACATCGTACTCAGAGATCTTGTCGGTGGTGTCTCTACCGAGTGATTTTAGAAAGTGGATCAGATTCTTCGAGCCCCACCGACAAAGTCTAGCCTTTTGGGTCTTCTCGATCTCTTTCTGCTCAAAGGTTGTGACTTTTCGATGTGAGTGTGATCATCCATTATAGAGTTAGACCCTGTGAAGGTTCAAAAGGTTGTGACTTTGTTGATGATGATGATGATGATAAAGGTTGGGACTTTTTAAACCCTAGTTTCGTACCTCGAGATGGGTTTGACGGAGAGGTGGAATGTTTGATCCGGAGGAGGAGCAAGAGGCGGTGGGAGAGAGAGCTGGCGAGTGACGTATGACTGGGACTGTGACTGGTTGGAGTGGTGAAGAAGAAGAAGACGAAGCGGCTTTTTTGCGGCATATTTGTTTTATTTTCGATTTATTGTTTTTTTTTTAATCCGATTTGTTCTGTGGGCCTTGAGATTGGGCTTGGTATTAGTATTGGGCCTTGTTCTTCTTGAGAAGGATGAAGCAGCAAGAGAAAATTAGCATTTGGTTAAGAGGAACTTTCAAGTGTGATTCGTTGCTCATTCCCTTGGTGTTTCAAGTTTGTTAATCCACTGAAGTCATTTACAAGACGACACTGCAAACAAAAGAATAGGTTTTAGGAGGATTAAGATATGACGGTACTACTTGCACCATATTGAGCTACTTTCACCTTCACCGCACCGAACCAGTTTGTGAAATTTACGATTTTGTTTATATTATTTAAAATTTTTCTTCGTTAACTTTGCATAAATTATGATTAAATTGTAATTCATGTGATTTGAAACTTGGATGAACTATAATAATCATTTGGCGGAACACATTTCTAGAACACAAGTCATTTAGTTACTGTAAAATATAAAAACTAATAGTTTTGATTCTGATGTTAAAATAATCATGTTTGTATAGTTTTTTTGGTAAATATTTGTATAGTTTTTTCCTGATTGTTCCAGTTCTTTCTTGAAAGGTGAAGTCCATCGTGGTGTTATGTTTCTGTAAAGACTGGTGGTGCAGATCAATTCCTGATGATATTTTTAAAGATCAAATCCTGATGATACTAAAACCATCTCAACTTTAAATATGTAGATTTTTTTTTCAAAACAATGTGGTACACACATGTTTTCTGACATTAAACACGTTTTTGTTAGTTCAAAAAAAAAACACGTTTTTTA
>NW_026013948.1:0-32692 GCF_020379485.1 Brassica napus | reverse complement strand
TTACGTCATGCTCCTTACCAAGTTATTCGTGACATCAATTATCCTTTATTAATCAAGTCATTTATTGTCACATTATACTTAGACATTATCCTCGTGGTAATTTCCGCTAATTTTATTTATGGAAATAATTGAAGCACATTAATATATGTACGTTATGGTCTTAGTTTAATAAAAAGTTTATTATATACTTTAGATATAGACCGAATTACATATGTTTTCTCTAAGGATTTTCTAAGAATTCAGTTTTAGTTTTGATGACCCAACATGTGGCTACAAAATTCCAATGCATTCCTGTAATGCTTCTCACAATAATTCTATATATGCTTCTATTATATATATATATATATATATATATATATATATATCTATTATATATATATATATATATTTGGGGATAAGATCAAGTACACATGAAAGAAATTGAGAAAAGACCTATTACGAGGCCAACATGACATTTTGGTTGGATACCTCATTGGAGTGCCGTCCACTGAGAACTTTGACCAATTCGTGTATCCCAACATGTTCTTTCTTCAACCGAAGCTTACAAATCATCTAGGGTTGCTGGAACCATTAACCATGAATCTGGATAAAATTCAAAAGATTAGAAAGCGGATCATTTGTCAGGACATTTTTGTTGAACTTTCTCTCTTTGACTTTGACCTTTTTAATTGTTGTGAAGTTTTGTGATTCACACATTCTTTTATTCTGTTTTTCTCTGTTTTTATTTGTGTAAGAATTTTCTTTAATAAACCATGTTTTATTAATCACGTGGGTGTTGTCAGGTGGCAAATGTCGTCTCAGTGTTTCTAAGGGACTTGAGTACGAATCCTCACTAATTTAGATTTTCTAAAGGACCTGAGTTCGAATCCTCGCTAACTTAGATTACCCATGTTGTGGGTACGCGGATACGGATCCATGTTTTCGACCTTATTTGAATATCCGGAGAAAAGGTTCATCCGTGGAGTGCAGCTTTCCTCTTGGAGATAGGTTTGGGACACTGTCTGGGATACCCCCAGATTAAACAAAAAAAAATATGTTTTCAATCTTTCTTATTTGCTTCTTACAAATGATCACACTTAGTCTTTATAGTAGACTTCTTCCTTACTCTAATCGTAATCACATACTCACTTACACCTAACCCATATTTCTTATCTTTAGAGCACTCTTACACTACAAAATTTAACTATTCTAACAACTCCTTAACAACTCTCTTGCCAACTCTCTAGTCATATTTGAACTTAGTTAGCAGACTAACCAACTAACTCTTAACTTGTTTACTTACTTTAATTACTAGCTACATAACTAACTTCCTTGTTGATCTCGATCTTTGACTTCTCTTCTTCCTTCTTTCATTCATAGTACTTGATTATTCGTTCACTCTTCTTACTTTTTGTTTTTCTTCTTCTCACTATTTTTTTACCCTTCAAATTGCAGGTTTTACGCAAGGAATCACTTCTGAACACTCCCTTTTGATTCCTTGAGTTGTTGCCTCGGTTCCAACTCAAAGTTTTGAAGTTTGATATCTTTGATTTGTCTTTGTTTTGCTGTTGCCGGTTGAAGATGTGCTCATCAGAACACTTGCATATCTCCTTGGTAAACGCATTTCTTAGTCTCCCTCTTGCTCTGGATCTACATGGATTCAGTTTCTCCTTTATGAGGTTTCTTTGCTCCCTTTTGAATAGATGTTTCTTCAGTCTCAACTGACTTCAGCTTCTCCTTTTTTGCAGTACTCTGCTGAGAAGTCTCTATGTCCTATTTCTTTCTTGTTGATTTGTGTCTTTTCATACCCATGTAGTCTTCTTGACTTTTATTTACTTTGATTTTGAAGTTTACCTTGTTCTTATCAATTTTCTCTATATTTTTGAAGTTGAATCCTTTGTGCTATTGTTCTTGAGTCATGTTATTTTTTCCATTTGCTTTCTCTTCATTCCTCGCTTACTTACATAGTTTTTTTTGTTATTGATGTCTTCTTTGATCACCAAGTTCTTCAGTTTGGCTTCTTTAGCCATTCCTTTGGTTTCTGTTTCTGTTTTCATTTTCTTGCTGATCTTTTTGCCTTCTTGACTCTTTATAGGTTTTTCCGTCTGCAATAGTTGCTTTGATCTTTCATGGTTCTTGTTTTGACATGTTCAGTATATCCGATACGTTCAGCATATGTGACTGTTTCGAGATCTTTAGTTTTTTCCATCAATGAGGACAGAGATGCGTAGCTCTTTGACATCAAGGCTAGCATCTTCATAACCATATCGAAGTTAGATCTTCCTTCTCCGAGAGCTCTCATCTGGTTAGCTACAGCTTGAATCCTGTTAGAGAAGCCTTCACCTTATGGATATTGCGGATCAACAAGATAGTGGGCTGATGGACTGCGACGTGCATAACGACAATCTGATGGGGCTAGAGCTGGCGGAGATGGAGGAAAAGACAGCAAACGCCGTGCCTTCTAAGTCTCACAAATCGGCTGGTAAAGCCCCGAGAGGTAGCAAGCATGGCTCCAAACCAAGTATCCATTTGGGTATTTCGAACAGAAAATTTGGGATTCTCCGTTGGGGATCTCCACACAAGAGGTCATCTTCGTCTCATGAAACCCGTACTGCTGGTGGAACATCAAGACGCCATCATCTCAGTTCGAAGAAACAAAAATCTGGGTCATCCAGAAATGATGGTTCCATGGGGTCCAAAAACCCATCCCCCCTCCATCAATGAGGACACTCAGTTGGAACTGTCGAGGGATTGGGAACGACCTCACAGTTCGATGCCTTAAGGAGATGTGCCAGAAGCATCGCCCAGGACTTGTGTTCCTTTTTGAGACGAAGAACAGAGGGCTGATGTTGCAAAACCTTCAGGCCGACATAGGATTTGACCATTTGTTTACTGTTGATCCACTTGGACTCAGCGGAGGTTTAGCTTTATTTTTTATGGATGAATTTCAAGTTAATGTTTTGTCTTCGAATAATAGAATGATTGACATTGAGGCAGTCATTGATGAAATAAAAGTTTTCATGACGTTTGTTTATGGTGACCCTGTTTTGGAACGAAGAGATCAAGTTTGGGAACGTCTTACGCATTTCTCAACAACTAGAAATGGACCTTGGTTCATGATAGAAGATTTCAATGAAATCAAAGGTCACAATGAGAAAGATGGAGGGAGACAGCATCCTGATAGCTCGTTTCTACCCTTTAAACAAATGGTTACAGATTGTGGGATGTTAGAGTTTCCTTTTACGGGAGACATGCTTTCATGGGTAGGGAAGAGAGCAGGACACGTAACTGTTCGATGTCGTCTAGACAGAGCAGTAGGAAATGCTGACTGGCATGAGAAGTTCCCACACTCCAATGTAAAGTACATGAGGCTATGGGGATCATATCATCGTCCGATTCTCGCAGATATACTCAGAAAGCCAATAAGAAGATCAAAAAATTCAAATTCGACAGAAGATGGCTTGACAACGAAGAACTAAGACAAGTTATTCTGGAGGGATGGAAATCTCCTGATCTTCCCCTGAATGCGACTATGATGGAACATATCTCTAGCTGCCGAAAAGCCTTGAGTGAGTGGAGAAAACAACACAATATTAATTCGGTGAAGCTAGTAGAGGAGCTAAAGGAGAAAGTTGAGGGTTTATATGCAGACGACAATGCGACGACTGAGGAAATTGCAGCAGCGTTGAAGGAACTCTCTGACGCTCTTAAGGCAGAAGAAATGTTCTGGAAACAGAAGAGTAGAGTGTTTTGGCTGAGAGAGGGAGACAAAAATACAAAATATTTCCATGCCTTAACGAAGCAAAGGAAAGCACAAAACAAGATCACGCAGCTATTGGATGCAGATGGCAACATAGTTGAGGATGAAGAAGGACTGGTAGCCATTGCTACTAGCTATTTTCGGCAAATCTTTGAGTCTTATATTCCAGAAGACATTGAAGAGGCGTTATCTGCAGTTCTGACGATGATTACGGGATCTATGAATGACAGCCTCACGGCTCCTGTTTCCGAATGGGAAGTCAAATTAGCTCTCTTTGTCAAATGGTCTAAATGATACAAATATTTGTCTTATCCCAAAGACAACTATGCCTAATGATATGGCTCAATTCAGACCCATAGCTTATGCAATGTCAGCTACAAGATCGTCTCTAAGGTCTTATGCCATAGACTAAAGAAAGTCTTGCCAGGGTTGATTTCTGAAACTCAGTCAGCCTTTGTTGCTGGAAGACAGATATCAGATAATATCATGATTGCCCAAGAAATTTTTCATGCCTGTGAACTAAACCGAATGGACGTAATAAAAGGATGGCCATCAAGACAGATATGAGCAAAGCCTATGATAGGATGGAATGGTCATTTATTGAAGCTGTGATGAGAAAGATGGGATTCTCCGAAACATGGACCACCTGGATCATGAGGTGCATTACGTCGGTAAAATATAAAGTCCTCATGAATGGGCAGCCAAGAGAAAATATTGTTCCAGGTAGAGGCCTACGTCAAGGAGATCCTTTGTCTCCTTTCATTTTTATTTTGTGCACGGAAGCACTCGTTAGCCTTCTCAATCATGCAGAGAACGAAGGAAAGATAACGGGGATGCGCGTCACATGTGCATGTCCTTCGGTATCTCACCTTCTCTTTGCTGATGATAGCCTTTTCTTCTGTAAGGTGGAGCCCCGTGAATGTGAAGAAAGAATAAAAGTAGTCAGGACATATGGTAAAGCATCTGGACAATGTATTAACTTTGATAAATCTTCCTTAGTCTTTGGTAAGAGGATTAATGCAGCTACTAGGCAAGAGATTAAAGATGTACTTGGAATACATAATGATGGTGGAATGGGGAAGTTCTTGGGAATCCCAGAGGATATTAGTGGATCCAAATGCAAACTCTTTGCCTTTCTAAAAGACTACCTGATGTATAGAGTGAATGGGTGGACTGGTAGATGGCTCTCAAAAGGGGGGAAGCAGGTAATGATCAAATCCATTTTACTCGCTCTTCCGACATACGTTATGTCGACGTTTCTGCTTCCATTGGAGATTTGTGAAAACCTAGATAGTGCCATTGCACAATTTTGGTGGAGTTCGAATCCACCAAAAAAAGGAATACACTTGGCGAAATGGGAGAAGGTTTGTCTACCAAAAGATGAGGGTGGAATTGGTTTCCGTTTAATTCATGAGTTCAACTTAGCATTACTTGCAAAGCAATTATGGAGATTGGTCCAGTACCCTGATTCACTTGTTGCCCGAGTCTTGAAGGGCAGATATTATAGGATGACCTCGCCATTGAGAGCGGCCTCTGCACGTGGTCCATCATATGTGTGGTCAAGCATTTTCGCCGCAAGGAAGCTCCTACTTTTGGGGATCAGACAGAAGATTCATTTTGGCTATGAAGTCAAGGTGTGGGAAGATTCATGGATTCCGACGACACCTGCTAGATCAGCTACACATGTAGCACCTGTGATGAACCCGAATATGAGAGTTAGTGACCTCATTAATCAGGAATCGAAGTAATGGGACGTAGGAATATTAGAGGACTATGTCCATCCTGATGACATACCACTCATTCGCAGTATGGCCATAAGCTCTACTCATCGCCGTGATACTTTCTGCTGGAACTACACGAGGAATGGTCAATACACAGTTAAATCTGGATACTGGGTAGCTCAAAATCTATTAAAACCAGAAAAGGAAAAATAAATACTGTAACCAAGTATAACTGAACTTCAAGCCTTTGCGTGGAAGTTGAAAGCGCCAAGGAAAATGTGCCATCTTATATGGCAATTGATAACGGGTCAGGTGGCAGTAACGAGAAATCTAGTAAGGAGGAATATGAGGTGCGACAATTATTGTCCAAGGTGTGGGGAAACATAGGAATCTGTAACTCATGCTATATTTGAATGCCCTCCAGCCCTGCAAGTATGGTCCTTATCGACAACTCCTAAAAGCCCAGGTACATTTCCGGTGTCAAGCGTCTACACAAACATGGACTATCTATTCTGGAGGAAGAATAATATCATAGAACAAGACCAAGACAGGGATCCTTATCTCTGGTTAATATGGTATATCTGGATGGTTCGCAATGATAAACTTTTCAGGGGAATAGACAGAGGCCCATTGGAACTAGTTCGATACGCAGAAAGTGAATGTCAAGCCTGGTTCAGTGCAAATGAGTTGATACCACAAGTAGTGCAGGCCATCAATAGTGAAGAAAACCAAGTCTTAAGCTTGGGTAATATTTGCTTACTGGATGGATCTTGGACAGCTTCTGATCGCTTTAGTGGATGTGGATGGGTCTGGATGGATAGTGGGGGAGAACATACAACTTATGGGAACACAGAATTTCAATCGATGTGAATCAGCATTGCACTCGGAGGTGGAAGCACTGCGATGGACGATGGAGAATATGCTTCAACACTCACCATGCCAGAGTTTTGGAACAGACTGCAAGGAGCTGATTGCAATGATAAAGGAACCCAGAAGTGGCCAAGCTTTGCGACATAATTGGAGAAGATAGAGACGCTGCAGATCTATTTCCCGGACTTCGAAATCACCTATGTGCCGCGAGTGCGCAATCAGTTTCCAGATTTTTTAGCTAAGACTGCTAGGAACTTTCGTAGGGAGTTACTATTCATTGGTTGTTCTATTCCGGTCTGGTTACCCAGACCACCTCAAGTTTGAGTAATAGAATGGCCGTTCGACGTCAAAAAAAAAAGACTAAGTGTAATCAGTTGTAAGAATTAAGTAAGAATGAATGAAAAAGTGGTTTGTTAAAGAGTGTGTGAGTTCACAATATTTCAGAAGAGTTCAAGAAGTTCAAGCCAAAGAGCAAAAGTTCAAGGGCTTTTTGCAAAATTGACTCAAAACTCAAAGTTAAACCTAAAACTAACCCATATTTTTTTTAGATTTTTCTTTTGTCCTATTCACCCGCAAGTTCATATTATTCACGAAAATACCATTAGTTTTTTTTTTTTTTTTTTGAAAATGACATTTTTACTCTCTCAACCTCATCATCTTCAAGTATTTACAAGATTGCCATTACAATCAATACACCAACCACCATGAACAACCAATTTGAAGCTCTTAATGCACCTCAATCGATTTACACTCTCTCTTTCACACTTGTTATGAACTAAAAACAACATCTTTTTCACTTTGCCTCCATATTCATCCAAAAAACTCAAGCTTTTGATTCAAATTTTTTTATGGTTGATAGAGCCATTCAAGCATACTATTATTGGTGGGTTACTTTCGTTTGAGGTTCTGGGTGGTTGGAGAAGACTTTGTGTGCTAAGGAAGTCATGTCACTAGTTTAAGGTATGAAATTGAAATTATTTCCAGATCAGTTCGCGTAGAAGACTTACCCGTAAGTAGTCTGGCTGTAGAAGACTTATGGGTAAGTCTTCTGGTCAAACGGAAAACTTACTTGTAAGTCGTTATCTTTGTTTGTTAAAAAAAAAATCTAGAGAATCCCTAGACGACTTACTGGTAAATCATCTAGGATAAACGGGTTAGTTTTGCATTTGACCGAATTGTGTCAGATATTTAACTTTTCCTGGACGACTTATCAGTAAGTCGTCTCTTGGAAAACAAAATTTCAATATTTTATTAAAGCTAGACAACTTATTTGTAAGTCGTCTCAGGTTACTTTTGCAATTGGAAAATAAAACGTAAATATTTAACTTTTCCCAGACGACTTACGCGGAAGTCGTCAAATAAGACGACTTACTTGAAAGTCGTCCAGATTTATTTCCTAGATTCTTGTCAAACCTTGCTTATCTCGGACGACTTTCCCGTAAGTCGTCTACCTGGACGACTTTCAAGTAAGTCGTCTGGGTAAAGTTAAATATTTAAGTTTCTTTTTCGAATTACAAACTAACCTGAGAAGACTTACAAATAAATCGTCTAGCTTTAATAAAATATTGAAATTTTTGTTTACCCAGAGACGACTTACTGGTAAGTCGTCCATGTAAACTCAAATATCTAACACAATTCGGTCAAATGTAAAACTAACCTGTTTTATCCTAGACGACTTACTGTTACAAGTTTTTTTTTTAACAAACAAAGCTGGACGACTTACCAGTAAGTCGTCCTATTTAAAATTCAATTGCAAAAATGACCTGTTTGGACGACTAACTGGTAAGTCTTCCAGACAACTTACTGGTATGTCGTCTGCGTCAATGTTTAGTAAACTTTCATTTTCTCTATATTTACTAGTGTGTTTTATTTTAAATTTTTGTAGATGATGCGTCAGTTACATGCAGTGTATGGAGAATGGTTGTTGAAAGATTGTCGTTGAGATTTTGTGGTTGATAATCAAAGGAGCGAGAATCATTTTTTTGGGGGAAGGTTCGACACATGCTGAACTTCTTGCAATGGCTCAAGAAGATTATAACCTGGCCATGAGCACAAAATCTGTGGAGATAACCTACTCATTACCAACATAAATGATGCTGGCTCCAGACACCCCTCCTATTCATGTTCAAGTGATAGACAAGTTTGAAACTTGTTCGAGATAACCAAAAGCATGGAGTACGTCTTTGTGTATCAAGCCGTAGCAAGGTGGAAACGGTTTCAGAGTTCAGAGAAGAAGATTATGAAGCTGATGAATGTTTTGAAGATGATGATGATGATTTGGTTGAAGATGAAAATCATGATGGGGAGGAGGATGCTGATATCTCTATTGTTGCTGAAGCGGACGAGAATGGTGAGGATTACAGTGTTTATGGAAATGTTGAAGATGAGGATGAGGAAGATGATGATATGTGTTTTAAAGATTTCATAAAGATTGAAGGAGGGAGATCGATTGGTAACAATATCTATGTCAACCAGAGTTTTGTTAGCAAGGATGCACTGCTTTCAGAGCTACGGTTTACAGCAGTGAGGTGGAGGTTCTCCTTCATAATATACAAGTCAACGAAAAATCTCCTTGTGACAACATGTCCAGTTAGTGGTTGTCAATGGAAGATCAGAGCGAGTGTGAAACATGGGACAAACACGTTTTGGGTAACGAAGTATGTGGAAAAACATACATGCTCAGTGGGAGACTGACTCGCTCAGCGGAGACACTGTACTCCGAAGTATGTTGGTAGGCTTTTCATTGATCGTGTTGGAATCATTGATGGGTTGAATCCGCAACATATCACTGATGCAATGAAGAACATGTTTGGCATGACGCTTGATTACACCACTTCATACAGAGCACTTCTATATGCACAAATATTGGTGAGAGGATGAGCAGAAGATGGGTAGTCGCGTCTGCCATCATATCTCGAGCAAATCTCCTTAGCAAATCCCGACTCTATCACTGCTATAGAACTTGATTCTATCAATAGATTTAAGTATCTATTTCTCTCTTTTGAAGTTTCTATCAAAGGTTTTAAGTATCAGAGAACGGTCATTGTGGTGGATGGGACTCACCTAAGTGGAAGTATGGAGGTGTTATGTTAGTTGCAGCCGCACAAGATGGGAATTTTCAGATATTTCCATTGGCTTTTGGGATCGTAGATGCTGAAGATGAACTTTCTTGGGAATGATTTTTCACAAAATTGGCTAGTTGTGTATTTGATGAGCAGCCTTTGGTGATAGTCTCCGACCGGCACACAGCCATTAAAAGTGCGTGTGATAAGGTGTTTCCTTGGGCAACCCGATGAATATGTTATTATCACCTTCAAGATAACATTGTCAAAAAGTATAAAGGGAAACATCTCTTGTACTTGGTGAAAGGTGCTGCTTATGCTCATACGGTTTCAGATTTTGACCGGTACATGGCTGAGATACGGAGTGCAAACCCGGACCTTGCAACGTATTTAGAGAATGCCGACGTCAGCCTATGGTCAAGGGCTTATTGTCAGGGGGACAGGTACAACATAAAGACAAGCAACATCCCTGAATCTATTAATTCCGCTCTGAAGCGAGCTAGAGGATTTCCGGTTCAGTTCCTGTTGGAGTTTATAAGGGAGAAGCTAGGAAAGTGGTTTTGGAAAAGGAGAGAAGATGCTTTGAGTCTCCCAACTCAACATAGTCGAGGTGTTGAATACTTGCTTGCTGTTCGATCGGAGATAGCGGATACGATGACGGTACAACCAATTGTTGGATGGCGATTCTTTGTGAAAGGTGGCAAAATAGACTTTGTGGTTGATTTAGAACATGGAAAGTGTGATTGTGGTGTCTATGCAGTGGAGAAAATACTTTGCTCTCATGCTATAGTTGCTGAAATATCTGCTAGTTTGCATATCTCCACACTTGTATATCCAGTGTACTCAAAGGATTTTCTGTTTGCAGGATACTCAAAGAATATATATCCTTGTGTTGGACAACAAGTTGAGTAACACACATGCTTTCCTCCGGATGTAAAGCGTGGTCCAGGAAGACAGAAGAAATCAAGATGGCAATCTTGGTTGGAGCTATCCAGGATGAGAGGACGCAAACCCTGTAAGCAACACATGGTTTATAGATGCTCAAAATGCAAGGAAACTGGCAATACGAAACCACAATGTAAGAAATGACGTGGATGACCTTCAAGTAAGTCGTCCAGTTAGTCGTCCAGGGTTTTTTCTTCCAGAAGACCTTCAAGTTAGCCGTCCACTGTTTAGTCTTCCAGAAGACCTTCAAGTAAGTCGTCCAGAAGACCTTAAGGTTAGTCGTCCTGGGTTTTTCTTCCAGAAGACCTTCAAGTTAGTCGTCCAATGTTTAGTCTTCCAGAAGACCTTCAAGTAAGTCGTCTAGAAGGTCGTCCAGTTAGCCGTCCAGGGTTTATTCTTCCAGAAGACCTTCAAGTTAGTCGTCCAATGTTTAGTCTTCAAGAAGACCTTCAAGTAAGTCGTCCAGAAGGTCGTCCAGTTAGTCGTCCAGTGTTTAGTCTATGTATTAAAAATTTGTGTTATAAACTTATCTGTGTCAACTTCTTTGTCAAATTGCACTACCAAACAAATATAAGAAGGTCTTGCCCTTTATATTATCCGAAAGGTTACAAAAGGTCACTACATAGAAGACTTTTCAGACTACTTATAGTTAAGTCGTCCAACATTCCAAACGACTTAACTGTAAGTCTTCTGTGCATAAGATATGTTACAAAATAGGGATCAAGTTCAAATACACAGATCAGCCTAATCTATCATACAAAATTATCTAATGTAGCCTGTTTAGCACCCCTCTTACGCACCCAGGTTGGTATCATTGTCCTTGTTTTCGAACTCATGCGCATCAGGAAGCTCTTGAAATATATTCACCACCATCTTATCCCTCATAGTCTTCCCGTTGGGCTTAGCAAAGTCTTTTTTACTAATCTCTATCCCAAGAGCATGACATTCAATGTACTTTAGAGTGTACACGCTACAATCACCAGCTCGGACCGGAGGTATATTGGTCGGTCTCTCATATGTGAATGGCTCCAGGCTGTATTGGACACGTTGTTCATCTGAGAAAGCACACTCTCTCTCTCTCTCTAAAATATAGAGAGGAGAGAACTGAGAGAGTCTCTTGTTTCCTTTGTATACATTGGAGGTTATATGTTATTTCCCACTTTTGATCTTTAAAACGTTTATATGCTCTTTGGCTTAGGCAAAAACCATAAAACTAAGAGCATTATATATGGGTGCATAAAAATTAAGATTCCGACTTTATCAAATACACATACAAGTTGAACCCCAATTTAAGTCTACATACACCAGGTAAATTATACAGTGGCTAAAGACATGATGTGTCTAGGCGGGATAAACTTCTATTGTTAGCTAAACCGTTGAAACTTCAGATTTACACGCTAACGGTGTAAACAAGGAGTTGAGCTCAGTGTATCTCAAAAAATCAAACCCATGGCTCTCCATAAGCTTCTTCTGTTTCGTCTTAAACCGTTGTTGATAAAACCCTTCAAAAGATGGTTCTGTCGAAGTCCGAAGAAAGAAGTAGTAACCAAGGAGGAAATGAAGGGATGTGACAAAGAAGCAGATAGGTTCCATCACATCCCAGCTTAGTTCCCAGAAGGTAAGACGCATAAATCCTATCGTTTGCGCTGCTAGGAGTCCCAGACCGCAATATAACTCTGCCTGGACTATACGTCGTGCCTTTATGTCAATACACTTCTTTGTAGTCTCAAGCTGAGCTAACTCTTCTTTTCTTGGATCGTTTGGAAGTGCTGATGTTTGGTGGATCATTGCCGCCATAGACTTGGCTATCTAAAATTATATAGCAAAATAATATAAGAATATAATACTTTGTATAGAAAGTTCTTGGTCATAACTAGGAGGGCTCTTGTATGAAACATTCATATAAGACCCAACAATTCTCAAACGCCCAAAACCATAGTTTTGAAAATCATAGATTTTAACACACTAAACATTTTTTAATGATTTTACATTAGACAAAAAACATTATCAAGAATACACAATATGGTCTTTCTCTTTAGACATGTTCTGTTATTGGATCTATGTATGCTTTTTGATTATTTTCAAAAGCAAATGTTATATCCTAACAGATTACGAACCAGAAGTAATAATCAAAATAAAAGAGAGTTTTTAGAGGACACTAGTTAGTAGTTAGATTATCCACCTGATAAGGATGAAGGAAACGATGTCTCCTAAAACGACGACGCTTCCAGCTTGATCCAAAGACTGAGCCATTTGAGAACCTTGCTCGTCGTTGTTCCCACAGGTCTCACAACAGATTTGAACAAACTCCCAATACGAAACAGAGTTCTTTGGAATCTCTCTGAGTCTAGCTTTCACCTTCTCCATTTGATACATTCTCAACAACTTCTTGGTCTCACTCACTGATAAACCCGTCACAGACGTTGCTTCCTCCCTTCTAGGAGGACTAACGGACTCGATGCGGATCGCCATGATAGGATCCGTAAGATTCGATGAGGTCATGTAATGACGGAGGATCTTCGTGTTCGATGGTCGAACGCATTTGTAACCGTCGATGAGACGCTTGGTGATAGCTCTGCGAAGCGCCATTAAGAGAATCTTTGGGTGGGAGAATATCGAGTTGATTCTGTGTGAGTTGAGTGTCGGGGAAAATCTTTGGGAAGCATTTATAGTGGTATTACTGAGGTTAAATATAAAAAGGTAGAAACGTCAATATTTTCCTATTTTAGTGTTTTGTTTCATTTTTACTGTAAAATGAGAATCTCGTCGGGGTGAAAAGTTGAAAACAGAATATCAAAGAATCTTAGTTACTTTGGAAAGTACCAACGAGTATTAAGAGATATTAACACATGTGGATTTCACTGCAAAGATTCCTCTTTTTCAAAACGTAAAAAAGATTCCCCTCATAATTGAACATTGATGGGGTGGTTTTTGTTTCTTACTTCCTTATGTTTCATAATAAGTATCATTCTAGTTTTTTTTCTTGTTACACAAAAATATCACTTTACAATTTTAATACAAACTATACTTACTTTCAGTTTAAAATAATTGAAAGCTGCATTGGTTTTATAAATAATTTTATTTATCTCAAATATTATTGGTCAAAAAAATGTAATTAATAACAATTACATATAATTCTGCTACTTTCTTAGTATGTGTGAAAAATGTCAAAGTGACACTTATTCATAAACGGAGTGAGTATTTTGAAATTTATTTGTCTATAGTTATTAGAAGACAGCTAATTACTTTGTGCAAAAAAGACAGCAAACTGGTAATCAAAATTTAGTTTTGGTATCATTATATGTTCTAGGTTAGTAGTTTAAAAACTTGTGTTGCTGCTGTTGTGCTCTAATCGAAATTAGGCGAAATAAACCCTATGGTGAGTTAACAATTCGTATTTTCAAAAACTATTTCTAGACTTGAAAAAAAAATTGAAAATTAAAACCCAATTCTTTTTAGTAAAAAAAGTCCAGTTTTTGTTTAAGTAAAATATTTCGTTTATGTCTTAGAATTAGTTACGTTCCTTTGAAACTTACGTAGTGCGGATTGGCAATTTTCCAACCATCAGTTAAATATATTTGAATAAACATCGAGTCGCTAATGTTGTTACAAAAGTTCAACAAATTACACGGTATTATATTATAATAATTTAATTAAAAAACGGAATGTTAATAAATGAATTGAACCACATACTATATATGCAAATGTAAATTGGATTTTTTTATTAAGTTGCCAAAATGATATTTTGATGTATTCTACTCTAAGAAGTTCATTTGAGAGAATGTGGTTTTCAATGTTCAAAAAAAAAAAAAAACAAAAAAACCTACTCATTTATCTAATATTATTTCATTTTTATTTCTTTTATTGTGATCGATTTATTTTATCGGACTTAGCGAGGTATGATCACATGTTAAGATTTATAGGTAGATTGACACATGTCGTTTATACATTACTTATGTTGTTTATCAATTTCCAGTGTGATATCTAATATTCCCTCTGTTTCAAAATTATGCACAACAATTAAAAAATTTGTTTTTTTATCTTAAAATATAAATTAAAAAATATTCAACCAATCATAAAATAAAACTATAAAATATCATTGGTTACACAGTTTTTAATAAAGTTAAAAACATTTCATCTGTTTTGAAACATCAAAAACTCTTTAAAACATCATCTATTTAGGGCATGGCTGGTTCAAACTCAGTGGTTGCAGTTGCGGAAGTTTGTGGATGCAGTCGGTTGTGGTTTCTAGCAGTTTTAAGAGATTTATACGACTGGTATTGCAGTTAAAAATTGGTGCGTTTGCGGATGACTTATGACTGGTTAACTACCAAATACGGTAACAGTCAAATAATAAATTAATAATATTTACATTTAATATAATTATAAAATATCAAAAATCATAAAATTATAATAAATATAATAAATATAAAATTTATATTTAGAAAGTTATAATTTTAATTTTTGAAAATTTATTGAAATTGTTTTTATTATAAAATTTTATAATATTAATTAAAATATAATAGATATATTTTAATATTTTCATAATTCAATTTTAAATTTTTTATTAAATATTTTTACTTTTGTATATATTTTTTTTTTAAAAAGAAAAAAAAATTTACCCTCTCGCAACCGCAAACGCTAGCTGGAGCCAACTTTTAAATTTATGAGATTCTGAATGGTTTGAAGCGGTTTAGAACGATTTGAGTGATTGTTGCAAACCGCCGACAACCGTTACCAACCGCAAAAGCTGCGTATGCGGATGGTAGCGGAAAAATCAGTCGCCCCCTTCGAAATGGAGGGAGTATGTTCGTTAATCATTACTATGTCCTATCTCACTACAAGAAAACAAGACCTTAACGACTACAGTATTAGTAGCTACTTGGCCGTAATATAGGCTTTACGACCAATTAGCTTTGAAACACGATTGATCGTTAGACGCTGGTCGTAAATAATTATTCGAGGCACATTGGTCGTAAGTTTACGACTAATGGCGTTAGTCGTAAAGCAGACGTAAATGTACGACTAAATCACTTGGTCGTAAGTTAAACGTAAATGAGTTAGTCGTAAAGCTGACGAAAAAGTACGACTCAGAAGTTGGTCGTAAAGTAAACGTAAAAGCATCAGTCGTAAATGTGACGCACATTTACGTCTCACAAATTAGATGTACATTAGTCGTAAACTTACGACCAATTTGCCTCTACGTCGATGTTTATTCATCGCAAAAGAACGACCATTTTACATCGACGTTAGATGTTCATTGGTCGTAAGTTAGCCCACTTTATTTATTTATTTTCATATTTTGTATTTAATTACGAATTTAATATAATATTTAAAATCAAATATTTAAATTTATTTGGATTTAAATTTTAAAATTTTGATAAAATTAAAAGAAAATATCTAACATTCAGAAACATAATAATATCCATAATATAAAACATTCAAAATACTAATTAACTAATACCGAAAAACTAAGTGTTAAGGTTTATTTCGTCGAAGAGGTCGGAACTATGCTCATCCGCACGTCGCTCTAAATCTGCCTGCTCTTCCGGAGTGGGCTCGGAGAAAAAGCTCGGACGTAGAGACTGCCACCTAGAAACAAGAGCCGGGTTGACGTTTGGGGTTGTCTCTATCATCATATCGAACATATTTGCCATACATGCAAATTTGTCCCTGTGGTCGGCTATTACTTCTTTGGCCGCAGTCAAATCCCTACGGAGAGAAGATTATTCTTCCATTCTTGCAGCATGTTCAGCTCTCGCCCTCGGGACATCATTGACAGACCTGATCCCGACAATACGTCCCCTTTTTTTCGGGGCAACCTTCAATTAATAAATAGATATTTAATTAGTACATATGTAAAATTAACTTAAAGAATAAAAAATGTAAATAAACATATATTTATTAAAAATCTAATTTTTAACCTGTTCAAAAATTTTGTCTTGTTCGACGGTGGACAACTCGACCGGTGCACCTTCCGGATTTTGTTGCGACAACTGAGTCTGGACCTCCTGGATCCGAGCCTCAACAATGTTGTAGATCCTCTCTGCTCGAGGATGCAAGAAGGTGCCATCAGAATGCTGGTGTGTCGTCTTGTAAAGTTGGGCCAGAGATGGTGGTGCTCCTTCTTGGCCAGCCTGTATAAAAAAAATACATTAAACTCACGCATTAAATAAATAGTCAATTAATATTTTTTAATAAAAATTAAGAAAGATCGAGACTTACAATTTGTAGTGCCCTCCCAGCGTGTGGAATCTGTCCGGAAGTATGACCCAAAGTAGTACGACGTGAAGTGAGATGTTTCTTCATTCAAACTTCCAGCAACTATTTAACCTTCCATCCTAACCAGATTTTTGGCTTTCCCTTTCAAATATTTCATGGCTCGCTCGTAAGGATACATCCATCCGTTATGAATAGGTCCGTGAAGCAATGCCTCGTACGGAAGGTGGACAACTAAATGTTCCATGACGTCAAAAAATGACGAAGGAAAATTTTTCTCCAAGTTGCACATCAAGATCGGGATATTCTCATCAAGTTGTCTGATGACATCTACAGTTAAGGTGCATGCGCTAAGATCTCTGAAAAAATTTCGATGCCTGCAAATGTATATACAAGGCAACGTAAGATACTTTTCATAAGTTTTTTTCCAACAAGAAGTAATAATAGCTTTATTTGTTACCTGCAAGTGCTTCGTGAACATTTTTTGGAAGCAACCCCGCAAATGCAAATGGTAGAAGTCGTTGCATAAACACATGACAGTCATGGCTCTTCATCCCTGAAAACTTCTGTCCCTGCTGATCAACGCATCTTGATAGATTTGAAACATATCCATCAGAAAACTTCATACCTGATGCCACCCACTTGAACAACGCTGTTTTTGCTTCTGCTGACAATCTGAAAATGGGAATCGGAATTTTCTCATCGTTTCTAATATGCAGCTCAATCCTAGAATATAATGCAGGCAAATCCAACCTTGAGTTCTTGTTATATTTTGTCTTCCCGGGGACGTTCAACACTGTATTGATGATGTTGTCAAAGAAGTTCTTCTCTATATGCATCACATCAAGATTGCGGCGTAAAAGTAGATTTTTCCAATATGGAAGTTCCCAAAAAATACTCTTCTTGTGCCAATTATGTTGTGTCCCGTAACCAGCGGACATATTTGCAGTAGTATGCCAATTATCCCCTTTCTTGATTGTGTCTTGTGCATCATAGTAATCAATATCCTTCTCGATTTCCTCTCCAGATAAATATGGCGGAGCGGTGTCTCGTACAACCCTTTTTGACCTAAACAATTTCTTGTTCCTTCGGTACGGATGGTTAATGGGAAGAAATCTCCGATGACAATCAAACCAGGATGTCTTCCTACCATTTTTCAGCTGAAATGCGTCTGTGCTTTCCATACAATAAGGACAAGATACCCTTCCATGCGTCGTCCAACCTGATAACATCCCGTATTCAGGAAAGTCACTAATGGTCCACAAAAGAACTGCTCGCATTGTAAAGTTTGTGCTCGTTGAACAATCATATGTCTGCACGCCTGTTGACCATAATTCCTTCAATTCTTCTATCAAAGGCTGTAGAAAAACATCAACGGACCTCTTTGGATGCTTTGGCCCATGTATCAATATACTCATGAAAAGCAATTCTTTTCCCATACACATCTCTGGTGGAAGGTTGTATGGCGTTAAGAAGACTGACCAAAGCGAATATTGTCTTCCAGACATTCCAAATGGACTAAAGCCATCTGTGCAGAGCCCAAGATAAACGTTGCGGGGGTTGCTTGCAAAATCAGGGTACACCGAATTCAATTGTTTCCACGCTTTTGCATCAGAGGGATGATTGATCTCGCCTTCCTTCTGAGTATGTTCTGCATGCCATCTCATCGCTGCTGCCGTCTTTTCAGATTGATATAATCTCTTCAGTCTATCCTTGATAGGTAAGTACCACATCCGCTGGTACGGCACCCTATTCCGCCCACGTCCTTGCGGTTTATATCGTGGCTTCTTGCAAAATTTACACTATAACAATTCTGTATTTTCTCCCCAGTATATCATACAGTTGTCTATACACACATCTATCATCTCCGAAGGTAAACCAAGGCTATGAACAAGTTTCTGAATCTCATAATAAGATTCAGCACACTGGTTATCTTCAGGCAAATACTCTTTAAACAACTCAGCCCATGCATCCATACAAACTTCAGGTAAGTTATGATCAGTTTTGATATTCATCATCCTAGCTGCCAATGATAATTTAGAAAGACCTTGTCTACAACCGTCATAAATTGGCTCATTAGCTGCTGCTAGCATTTCATAAAAACTTTTTGCATCCAAATTAGGCCCCTCTACATTTTCTACATCCTCTATCACTGATCTTGTTTCACGAAATACATCTGTAACCATATCATGCATCCTATCATGATCTACCATATGATCCTCTTGAAGGTTACAACTTCCAGAAGGTAAATGTGGTTCTTCTGATCTGTTACGAACATTTCCAACCTGATTACTACTACTAGCTTCATTCCTATTATCAGCTTCTCTGTGGTTAAACCAGATATAGTAATGTGGAGTAAGTCCTATATTTACTATATGTTTCCAAACCGTTTCACTAGCAGCAAACTTGATATTGTTGCATTTAAGACAAAGACAAAACATTTTATCCGTTTCTAGTGTGAGAGACGTCTGTCCGGCGTGGTACATGAACATCTCTGCTCCGTTGAGAAATTCTTCTGTTACTCTTCCGCTTGAATCTTTATGCGCATACATCCAACTCCAAAGCTCATAGATATTTCTAATAATTTTTTTTTTCTCTCGTTTTTTTTTTGTGCATCTTAAGAATGAGGGAGAAGATCATATTTATAGGAAAATTTTGATTTTGGTAGGTAACAATGTTACAACGAATTTACGTTTGATAATAATTTAACCACCAATCTGCAACTTTCCTCGTAAATTGGTCGTTCATGAGATGGTAGATTTTCGATGTTATTTAGTCGCACATTATGACTACTGGAAACGGTAGTCGTAAACGAGAAGTTAATTTACGACCAATGTACGATGATTTCTTTTTGTAGCAAACTTACATCTAATTTACAACGAACGTCGTGGCAGTCGTAACTTAGTCGTAAGGTCGAAGGTAAATTACGACTACACATTTGTAGTCGTAAATCGTAATCGTTACTCCCACATTTTTTTTTTAGTGTCTTAGATACAATCATACAAGGAAATCCGATTTTATGACCCTGAATAAACCCTATAACGCGACACTCATGCCAGAGTCAAACTCGAGTTTTAATATAATATTAAAATTATAGATTTTCACTTAAATTAACTAGTAGTGAGTAAACTGACCTACATTATAGTATAGAACGATCTTCACTAAGTGTGGGATATTTTAATACTCGATCCCTATTTGACATGTGTATGCTGCAGGGCGGACTCGCTAAGGGTATTGTCGGTTCCGTTGACGCCCCTAAAATGAACAAATAATTTAAATTGCACAGTTGTTCAAAAAAAGAAAAATTAAAAATTAAATTGCATAGATTTTGTTAGTCTCTAGCAAAAATGGTTAATCTCTTCTTATTGATATCTCAAAACCTGGAGTTAAAACACCTTTTTTGATCCCAGTTAATATTCCACTGGGTCCGCCACTGATATGCTGCGACTGTGAGGTCAAGCGCCTTGATCTAAAAAATGTTATTGTAAGCTATGGTGAATGGTTCGTCTCAGTGCGAATCTATCGAACGACCTTCAAGTTACATAGTGCAGCTATCAAGACAACCAATGGTCCAATATGTGAGCTTGACATATACGCTGTCTCCAACCTTGGTTGCTTATCTTTCTTATTAACCTGCGAGGGATTACTATTGACAGCCGCCGCTGCTCATGCTATCACTAGGAAAAAGCTAACTTGTTTCTTTTTTTTTTGTACACCTCTAGCTAGCTAGTGTTTTAATTACGCTACTCTCCATAAATTCGTCTGCATGTCCAAATTTCCACCAACATTAGTTATAAATCCAACCTAAAGTATGGCCATTGTTACCATTATAATCATGGTTGCCATGTATGCGGTATGCCAAAATCTAAATTAAAATATTCTGTTGGTGAAAACAAAAGTTCAAATGATGCTTGAGTCACTAACTACCGAATTGTCGACTCGGATTTCATGTATAAAAGAATTATGACTTTGCCATATGGGAAACTTCTCACTGGAATATAATCATTAACTTTTAATATACAACTAGATTTTGACCCGCGATTAAAAGTGCGAGTTTTTTTGTTGATAAAAATATTTGATATGAATTAGTATTTTTGTCTTTTGTACATTATTATGTTACAAAGTCATATTATCAAAAGAGATTTGTTTTTTAAGTTGGTTATTTAATGTAATTATATTTTCAATTGATTTTATTAATTGTTTTTAAAAATTTTATATGGTGTGATTAAACTCAGCATGCCTATTATTTTAAAATAAATTATTTAAAATTCGATAAGAAAAAATATTTATATCAAGTTTGGACCCGCGGTCGAACCGGTAAACATTGACTTGTACATAAGCTGGTTGGAATTTAATGAAAACTCGTTAATTTAAAGCATGTGAACTTCAAAAACTCGCAATCAAGTGTGACCCGCCCTTATAAACAAAAAACTCGTTAATTTAAGCCGGTAGACCAATTTTTGAATTGCATATAGTGAAACTAAGAATAAACTCAATAATAGTTTTATTTAAATTCTATCATCAATTTTCATCGAACATACTTGGTTTTACATGATATTAATTTTTAGCTGGTAAAACAAATTCTGAACAACCGTTTTTTGGTAACTGTTATCGTAAGAAGTTGATGAACACAAATTTATTGATGAAATATTTGTATGCATGTATGGTAATAGTGTAGTTTGAAGGCATTTAATTTTGACCTCCAAATATTTTTTTTTAAAAATTGTATGGAGTAATAGATATCAAAATATATGTAAAGATAACACATGATGAAATGCATTTATATAGGAACTAATCGTCGGAGGGCTTAGCAAATAATAAAATATATGTAAAGATAATAAATGATGAAATGTATATATATAGGAACTAATCGTTGGAACGCTTAGCAAATAATAAGGGAAACCTAATAACAAATTTTGTATATATATTTAATTTTCTAATGAATAGGTCCAACAAACTTTTGTAAGTAGATTTTTAGGACTCTTTTTCTTTTAATAAGATTGATATAATTTTTTTAATATGCTATTTAAATGAGCTTGAAAGACTTGTAAAAAGGCTAGCGATAAATACTTAGTTGATAACATTAAAGTGATTCTGTATATATTTTACATCAATAAGAATATTTAATAATGAGGGTGGGGGTGGGGAAACTTTCAGTTTACAACAAATTTGATATCACTTTTCAAATGCACCTTTAAATGATAATTTTTTCATAAATACTTTAAATTTATTGTAAAAAATCTAAAATAAGCATTTTAAATCATTTATAAATATTTCTAAATAATTAATTAAAAAAATTATAGAAGTTTAAAACACAACTTAATCTCCTAATACTAAATTCTAAATAATAATCATTAGATCGTACACCCAAATGCTAGTGTATTTTTAGTGTGAGCATATTTAAAAAAAATTGGTAGCCAACTTATGATATTTCATACAATTTCCTGTAAATAATCATTTTACAACATTGAACAGAAGGAAGTTAAAAATATATTAAGAGAAAGAAATGATTTAAGTAAACATATAAATAATATACCATGGAATAAGCTTCCAAATTTCTTCGAATTTTACTGACGTGCAGAAGTATGTTTGCCTAGGAAAACAACCCTTCCAACGATGAAACATCAATCGACTAGATCACGTAATCCCCCACATTTCAATATTAGAGCATTTCGAATAAAAATCGAAGTGGGAGCGAACGAGGATAACATATTTTGAATATGTTAACCATATCTAATATTATATTGGGGAATAAAATATTGAAACGACATGGATTGTCACCAACTAAAGAGTACTTAGTTTAAAATAAATAAATGTGTGGTCGGAAAACAATTTGTCACCAACTTTTCAAAATAACCTTGATTGACATACTAATATATAGAAAATAGATTAATACCTTTATTTATATATTTAAATCTGAATATCACATTTTCGTTTATACGATAGTTTATTAACTGTACATATATTTTTAGTAGAAAATATTTTGGGTATATTCTTTTAAAACATCATGTTATTTAATTTGATAATACAATATTTTACATAAAATTGTGAAAAATGTATTTGAAAAAACATTTCAACAAGATGCATTACTTATTTTCAAAACTATGGGATAATTTCAATTTAACCACAAATTTGATTTCACTTTTCAAATTTATCTTAAATGATAGTCATTTTCATAAATACCTAAAGTTTGTGATAAAAAGTAATTCTTTTAAATCATTTTAAAAATTTATAAATCCAACTTCACCCTTTAATACTAAACCTTAAACAGTCATTATTAAACCCTAAAGCTGAATATTATTATTTTTTAGTTGAGTGTGTTTTTGAAAAGTGGTAGCAAATTTATGGTATTTCAAACTGTTTTTCGAAAACTATCCACATGTTTGCCAACTTTGATTATATATTTGGCTGTTTACCAAATAGAGGAATTTCATTATATCACTGGTTTGTTGGTTTATTTGGCAAGCTCATAATCTTTGAGAGCAGGGCAACCCTAACTGCAAATGTTATGTGCAAAACCTTATCTTCAATAAGGGCATCTCCATCCCCACTCCATATTGTACTCCAAAAATAGTGTGGAAAATGGAGTACGAACAAAAAATAAAAAATCTCTCCATTTATGGAGTAATCACTTTTTTGTTTCTTCACTATTCCATTTTTCACTCCATTTTGCAGTAAATTATGGAGTGGGGATAGAGATGCTCTTAGAATGAAGTCGGCCGATGCAACATCCGGTCCCTCTCACGCCGCTACCGAGCAACACCAGCATCTGTAACACCGACGCCTCCTGGTCACCCAACTAACTCACGGCGGGTCTTCGTTGGGTCCTGAACAACGACCAACCTTCTCTCCTAAGTACAAGTTATGGTACAAGGAGATCTCTTCCCCGCTCATGGCAGAGGCTCTGGAACTACGAGAGAATCTAGAGCTAGCTCATCAATCTCGTCTACCAAAAGAATAGTTTCAATCTGACTCACAGGAGCTCATTAGAGCTATAAATTTTAAGATCTATCCGGTGGACCTTTACGGAGTTCTCATGTATATTAAATTTTTATCATCTTACCTTACTTTGTGCATGATTTCTTTTATTCCTAGAGAGCATAACAGTTTGGCCGATTCCACTAGGAAGGTAGACTTGCATATCTACTCTCCTACTTTTACTAAACTACTTTCGTTCTAATCAAATTTGGTTGTTCAAAAAAAAAGGAATAGCATTCTACAACCAAGAATTTTGTTTTTAATTAAGTTTAGGATGTGTTATATTTAGGATGTCAAAAAAAAAAAAATTAAGTTTAGGATGTGTTATATTTTAGTATTGAAATTAAATGAAAAAATAGAAAGAGGGTGACAATGAATGAGATAGTATCTTGCTGGAGAAACTTTTTCTACTGTTAGAAAGACTCAAATCCAAACGTATCTACTTTCTGTTGGTTTATTTCTTTTTTATTTTATTTTAAATTTTATTTCTAATAATAATTGATAATATTATTATATATGTTAAATACTTATGAGAGGGTATTTACCACTAATGGTTATCTTAGGTTTTGAAAGAAATATCCTTTTGATTTGGAGAAATGGCTTGGGAAGGGGTGTCCTAAGCTCTCATCTCGCCTCTCTCTTTTTTTTTTGTGTTTTATATTTTGTTAATAAATTTTTCACCTCTTTTTGCATTACATTTTTTTCAACACAACATTTATATATATGTTACATGTTGAAATATACATCTAATTTTTTTCACATACGCCAAAACATGTTTAAAAACATATATATATATATTTCTTAAAATTATATAGTATGTTCAAGAGAAAATATTTTATTTTATTCTGTATTATTTATATTAAACAAAATATTTTTCTGAAATATTAATATGATTTCAAATCTACACTACATATATGAATGAAATGATCAGATGTCCTCCCCGGAAAAAAAGAATAATTCCATATGCTTCTCTCTTATTTTTATTTATTTTTATTTATTTTTAAGGGAGTTTACTCAGATATACAAAATTTTAGGACAATTGACAAGAACCATACAAATCTTTTTTTTTATTACTGGCATTTTTTAAATACCAAGCGTGCCCCTTTTTTTACGTTATGAGAAAAAAACATATTTACACGAATGCCATTACTTTTCGCTGCCACATAAGCAATAACCCGGCGCCACGTAGAAATTATGTTCCGTGTTTTCATTAAGCCAGCCGTAATTCGCTACATACGTCGATACGGCTGATTTATATCTATATGTCGGCTGAATAAACAAACGCGGCTGAGTTAAGAGGAAAATGCTGACTTAAGAACATAAATCAGCCGGAAAGTATGGCTGAATTACAAAAATGTGGCTGATTTATGAGAAAAAGGCTGACTTACAGACAAAGGTTACGACTGACTTATACATCAGCGGTTTGTTTTCTAGAAATTTGGCTGAGTTGTAACTAAGAGACGGCTGAGTTATGTTTTCCCGGCTGAGTTAATGAATACCGACTGGCTGAGTTATATAATTTACGGCTGACTAATGTGATGTTGTTACGGCTGAGTTTATGATAAGTCGGCCGTAATAGGATGGATTAACAGTAAACTCAGCTCGGTTACAGCTACTTATTAGCGAAATATTAATTACTAGAAAATCATTCGTTTGATGGCTGATCTATGTGACGATACGGCTGATTTATCGTTTTTCATCTTTATTACGGCTGATTAAGGATCAAAAGATTAATTACTGAAATATTTCGATGGTTCGGCTGACTTACATTGTATATGAGACCTGATTTACGTAGGCTGAGTTATATATTTGTTTGTCGGCTGATTAACCGATTTTCCATGTCATCTGCCATGTCATCAACTCGGATTTGCCATGTCATTGCTAACGAACTACTTTACAACTACGTTTGTCTGTCTGTTCATCTTTTTCTTCATCTTCTTCATCTATCTATATATCTATCTTCTTCATCTTATTCTTCATCTTTCTCCGAGATCTTATGGATCCGGTAATTATTGTTTATGGTAACTGGATTAAGAAAATAGATATGTATTCAACGCCGACATGAAGAATTTGCAAAGTCCGTACTCGATGATTACAGATTGAATGAATTGAGAACAACAGATTGAATTCGCAACAACAGATATGTATTCAACGAACGACACTCCACCAGTTTCCAGAGAACAAGGATGACGAAATGAATCGGAATGACAGAGCAAGAGAGACGATTAAAAGAATTGGGTTTAAATATTTTGTATTACGGCTGGGTTTTGGGTTTTAATGTTTTACATTACGACTGAGTTATATAAACATGTTACGATTATATTGTGTTTTCTTGATTAGTATAACGGCTGAGGTATGGATTTTAATGTTTTCGTATTACGACTGAGTTATCATTAATGTCTGCCTTATTTAACTTTTTTACTCCTCGTGGTTATCGTCTCCATGTTATAAATGGCGTCGATATTAGTTCTGAGCCGTCAAATCAAGAAAGACGAAACGTCCCATTATTATAAGGCGTTTAATATTATAAAAAAGGATTACCGTGAATGTTAAATCAGTTTTTAAATACTAAAGTATCGGCTCGATGTTATAAAAGCCTCGATATTAGTTCTGAGCCGTATTTTCCATACTCAGCCGTCCCAAAGTATCAAACCTAAATCTCGATGGGCCATGATAAAACCCAAAATATTAACGGCTGAGTTATGTTAATATTAATGGTTGAGTTATATTATGAGTTAAATAATAAAGTATTACCGTCTCGATCTCTACGAAGACATCGATGTTATATTAACCAACATGGCTGAGTTATTTGAAATATCTTTGCTTAGTTATATGAACGTTACATTAATGGATTATTTCCCGATACTTGAATTGCCTGAAGAGATTCAGCCGTTAGTGGTTGAACGTGTGGCCGGTAACTCCTTCACAAATCTTTATGGCCTAAGAGCATCGTGCAAGACGATGAAGGCGTTAGCAGAGCGGAGCAGGGTAAACCATTTTTACGATGTGTTATCCATTCCCATGAGACTCAATATACCTCCTGGGTTGTTTAAAACTTGCTACGCAGAGAGAAATCCAAGCACACTTTATATGAAGGGTGTACAGTTTTTCTTCACATTTAACCTTCAGGAAGAAGGACTTCCTTTCATGAAGCTTGCAGCGGATGAATGATATGAGCGTGCTGTGTATAGATACGCAATGACTAGAAAAATATATTGGGATGATGAGGAGTATTTTGCTTGTTTTACAAGGGAATCAGTTGACAGGATCAGGAAACTAGTTCGATCTCTAAAATGGGCATGGGGTTTGTCGCACAATGACGAGTTTATGGCAAAGAGGGACAAGTTCATTTCAACCGTTGTTCCTTTGTTCTATAGTTGCCAGTGTGTTCCTGTTATGGAGCGAGATTGAGTCTTGTGGTACATTGAAAACAGTAAGGGTGACAAAATGTGTAACCGCTGTTTCTGGATCAAAGAGTTGGGGCTCTTCTTCCGTGAGTTTGAACCGATGAGCGTGATTATGGACACAAGGAAGTGGTGAAGATGTATTCTATCAGAATCATTTCTCTTTTTATGTTTTTTGCTGTGATATTATTACGGCTGGTTTATATTTTACATTATGGCTGGGTTGTTTTCTTTTAATTACGGCTGAGTTTTAGTTTCATAATAACTGAGATATTTTGTTAGAGTGTTATTAAACTCGAGCATAACTGGGTTAATTAAATACGTAATAGCCGAGTTATTGTTACTTAAAGACTGAGGTAATGTTAACTTTTTGGCTGAGTTTTATGAAAAATCCAAGATACAGACTCGGAATCCGCCATGTCAACAAACTCCTTGCCATGTCATCACTAATGAACAAAATTTATAACTTGCTTTATGAGACTGTTCATGTTCTTCTTCATCTTAGTTATCTATCGTCTTCATCTTTCTCAGCTGGTTATGGATCCGGTAATTATTGTTTCCGGTACGTGGATTAAAAAAAACAAATATGTATTCAACGTCGACAGTAGAGGGTGTAAATTTCTTCATTTAGATGAGAAAACAACACATGAAGATTTCGAAAAGTCTGTTCTCGAAGATTACGGATTGAATGATTTGAAGGATCATATTCAGCTTAGCTACATGTTCTCGAATAAAGCATTAAAAACGATGGCGCACGACACTCCACCAGTTTACATGTCCAATACTCGGCAATTGCAAGGTTTTCTAAGCCTGAAGAAAATCGAAAGACTACGTCTCTGTGTGGAGATTACGGAGAACAAAGCAAGCGAGAAGAGTAAAACATTGTTGAGCTTTGGCTCAGAAGTAGAAGCAGAAGCTTCAGTAGTTGAGTCCAGAGACGAAAATTACAGTGGGAGTTACGATGGTTGCAGTCTGGAGAAGGAACAAGAGGATAATGAGAATGACTGCTCTAGTAATGTCGAAGGAGAAAAACATGACGTAGTCGGAGAAGATGAAATAGGCAAAGAAAACGAAGAAGATGATGAATTTGAAAGCCGATTTGATATGTTCGACGATTCAGACGGTGCGTCATCTGAATATGATAACTTCAGCTCATATGGTGAGTCTCCTACAGATGACGAAGATTCACCAACGCTACCTCCCAAGAAGAGATATCAGAACCTCTCGATGAGCAGATCTAAAGGGAATCTGGAGGTTCTTAGTTTGGAGATGTCGTCGATAGACATTGCGGTAGGTCAACGTTACGATAGTAAAGACGATTTGGAGAGACGACTGAAACTTCTTACAGTGAGGTATAAATTTGATTTTGATGTAGAAACATCAACCCCGACATCATACGTTTTTAAGTGTTGGGTTGATGGATGTTTCTGGAGAGTTTGTGCTTCTACCCAAGAAGAATCCAAGGCGTTTTTTGTTCGTATTTACGATTCGAAGCATACATGTTCCTGCACAGAGCGTTCTAATCGATCTCGACAAGCAACACCAGATATTTTAGGTATGTTGTACAAGAACTTTCTCGGCGACGTTGGTCCGGCCGTTCGCCCTACGGGCGTCGGAATAGCTATCACTAAGCAGTTTGGTAAAGGTAATTACTTTGTTGTGGCTAAGTTATTTTCAACGTCACGGCTGATTAATGTCAAATGTACAGGCTGACATAATCATACAATTCGGCTAGGTTACTATATATTTAGATGCGGCCGAGTTATAGTAAAATAGGGTTGAGTTATTCAGTACGTTATGGCTGTCTTAATTATTTGATGTGGCTGAGTAATGAGGATCGTTTTTTTCATGTGAACAGATGGATTATTGGAAATCACACCGGACGTTGAAATTTGCAAGGGAAATCGATGAGGGAACACCTGAGTGTGGGTTTGAAAGCTTGCCTTCTTACTTATACATGATAAGAAGGGCAAATCGGTGTACAGTTACGCGTCTTCAAATCGATGAGCTTGGAAGATTCATGTATGTGTTTCTTGTCTTTGGTGCGAGCGTTAGTGGGTTTCCTTTCATGCGCAAAGTTGTTGTAGTCGACGGTACGTTTCTCAATGGTAAATACAAAGGGAGGCTACTCACAGCACTAGCTCAGGACGGTAACTTCCAGATTTTTTCCAATAGCCTTCGCAATGGTTGACACAAAAAAAGATGATTCGTGGCATTGGTTTTTTACGCAACTAAAACTTCTGATTCCTGACGACGAGGGTCTTGCGATAATCTCGGACAGGCATAACTCGATAGGAAAAGCAATTAGAAATGTGTATCCGTTGGCTGCTCGGGGAATATGCACCTACCATTTATATAAGAACATATTGGGACGGTACAAAGGAAAAGAAGCATTCCGTCTGGTGAAGAAAGCGGCAAGATGTTTTAGGATGTCTCACTTTACACCGATTTTCGAGGAGATTGAAGCGATTCATCCTGCACTCCACGGCTACCTCCAAAGAGCTGATGTCCGCCTGTGGACGCGTGTTCATTTGCCGGGCGAGAGGTACAATTTGATGACTACAAACATAGCGGAATCAATGAACAGAGCATTGTCACATGCAAGAGGTCTAAACATTGTTCGAATATTAAAATCGATACGGGTTATGATGACCAGATGGTTTGCTGAACGGAGAGAGGATGCCAGATCGCAGCCAACGACGCTTACATGTGGCGTCGAGAAACTACTACATGTAAGTCAGTCGTAACAGTAAAAATAAGTGCCATTTCATAAAATTCTCAAGTCAGCCGTTTCATAAAATTCATAAGACAGCCATTATAATTATTAAATCAGCCATAATATGTAATAACTCAGTCGTTTCATATTTATTAATAGGGTCGTGTAACTGCCGCCAGAGAATTGACGGTCCAAAGGATTGATGATCATCACACTGAAGTTAAATATGGATCTTCTAGCGAGTCTTTGAATGTTGTTAATTTGGTAGAGCGAAAGTGCACATGTCGGCGTTTCGAACGCGAGAAATTACCATGTGTACACGTAATCGCAGCTGCGGAGTACAACAATGTTTGTCGTATATCCCTGTGCAGTCCGTACTATAACAGTGAATATTTGGTGAGCGCATACGCTGAATCTATCATGCCGGCTGACGAAGCAGAAATCGTGGCAGACCAACCGTGCTTGCCCCCGTATATTCGTCAACAACCAGGAAGACCTAAGAAAAATAGGATGAAATATGCTTTAGAAGTTGCACTTCAAAACAAACGTCCTAGGAAAGAACACACATGTTCTCGATGTAGACATAGTGGCCATAATGCGAAAACTTGTCAGATTTAAGCAAGTGTTGTATGGATTTTCATGTTTTGAATTACGGCTGGGTTTTTGTTTTCACTTATATATATTCAGCTGGATTAGAGATTTTCATTTATTTGAATTACGGCTGGGTTCTTGTTTTCACTTATATATTACAGCTGGATTAGGGATTTTCATGTATTTGAATTACGGCTGGGTTCTTGTTTTCACTCATAATTCACGCCCAAAATTCCAAACGTCGCGAAGTAAATAACCGGCTTCTCTTATAAATAAGGCATTTCTCGAACGGATGTATATGTTCATCTCTCTATTTTTTACACAACTTCTCTCTCTATCTAAATGGAATATTCCCTCTTCTTGAATTGTCTGAAGAAATTCAGGCGTTGGTGGTTGAACGTGTGGCCCGTAACTCCTTCCAAGATCTCTATGGCCTCAAAGCATCGTCCAAGTCGATGAAAGCGTTAGCAGAGTGGCGTGGTGTATACTATTTTTACGATGTGTTATCCGTTCCCTGGGAACTCAATATGCATTCGCAGTTGTTGAAATCTTGCTACACTGAGGGAAATTTAAGCACACTTTATATAAAGGGTGTACAATTCTACTTCACATTCGGCCGTCACGAAGAAGGCATTACTCTCATGAAGCGTGCTGTGTATACACACGCATTACTCAAGCAATCTTTTTGTGTGATGCACAGTATTTTCACGGTATTCCAAGAGAATGGGTTCAGAGGATAGGGAAACTAGTGCGATCTGTGAAATGGGGATGGGGTTTGTGGCATTCTGACGAGTTTCGCCAAAATAGGGCGCTGTTCATTTCAAAGTTTGTTATGTCGTTCTACAGATGCCAATGTGCAACACATGTGTAGCGACAATGTCTCTGCTTGTGGCACCTTGATACAACTAAGGATGACAACATGTGTGAGTGCTGTTTTTGTGGATCAAAGAGGTTGGCTTGTTTTTTGTGATTTTAAAAACCGATAAGCGTTATCAGGGACACAAGAAAGTGGTGAAAATGTAATCTATTGGTACCTTATTATTTTAAGTTCTGTGCTATTTTTTTTTAAGTTCAAATGAATGTAATGAAGGCTTGGTTATTGTTTCTTTGGCTGATTTATTGTTCAATTACGGCTGCATTACTGTTTTATCACGGATGATTTATTATGTATTAAACACTTGAAAAAAATAGGTTCATTTACGTGCGTTGCAAAACGTTCAGATTTCTTAGTTTACGTGCAGACATGTAAAACGTCAATTACAAACCAACAGATGGAGTAATAATTAGCATCGATATTCTCATATCGTGGCTGAGTTAAAGTAATAATTAGCCTCGATATTTTAAACACGCGCCACCATTAATCGACAACTTAGTCAAATCAAGCAAGTGGAAACGTCCCATAATAATGAAAGTGGGTGAGTGATAATGTTCGTTGTGGTATAAACAATGATGAGTTAACTGAGTTTCTTTACACTTTACGGCTGAGTTACTTTACACTTTACAACTGAGTTACTTATACATAACGGCCGAGTTACTAACAACTGAGTTACTTTATACATAACGGGCTGAGTTACTATAATACGTTAAGTCTGAGTTATATTAATCGTAGGCTGACTTACAAAACATTACTAGACAAAGTAGTAGTAGTAGCAAAGTAACGACATTCCAACCCCACAAACAAACACATTCCTCAAACACCGACCCTGACTCATACATTCTTCTCCTTTTCCCCCAGACGCCGTCTTCATTACTTCAATCTCTTTCTGCAACAGAGCAACGTTAACTCTGAATTCCGAGATGTCTTTGTTCATGCCACTTATCAGTGACTTAATATCATCAACCTCTTCAACCAAACACTCATCCGCCCATTTGAATAAATGTCTCTGTTTCCACAATATAATCAGATCTAAGTACTACGTAACAGAACATGCGAAATAAAAACCAAAACGAACCTTATTAATCCTTTTCCGCCGCATAATACAATCTTCCTGGATTTGTAAAGGTTCCAGATGTAGAAATGTAACAGGGTTCACCACACCAACACTGTTTCGGCGTTTCTCTTTCCACGTTCGAACGGCGTCTGTAAGAATTTCTTGAAACGGCCGATAAAGAAGACATTTTATTCTCAAAACAATTTCAGAACGAAACAGAATAACATGGAATTAGGGTGAGAAAGACGACATGATGAAACGCAGAGTTTCCACACGCGCCATAATTAAAATATTATTTAATGTGTCGATATTGTAAAATTCCTCGACTACCCCGTCAGAGTGTTAATAATTAGCCTCGATATTAGGTTTGAGCCGTATTCCACAGGCGCCATAATTAATCGACCAATCAGTCCAAAATCAAGCAAGTGGAAACGGCACATTACATTTGAACGGTATTTATATTAACATTCACCCCAGCTGGGTTTTCCGGTTTTACAAATGGCATTAAATTATGAT
>NW_026013947.1:0-27041 GCF_020379485.1 Brassica napus | reverse complement strand
TACATCTGCCTAAAAAGTAAAAGTAAGCTGTCTGAACGTTGTCTTCCTCCTTTATTTTCATTATGGCCAGTGATTTCATTAAAATCTCCTATCATAAACCAAGGTCCATTTTTTGTTGTTGCGAAATGTGTAAGACGTTCTGAAACTTGTTCTCTTCTTTCTAGTACAAGGTGTCCATAAACAAACGTCATATAACTTTTATTCCATCAAAGACTGCCTCAATGTCAATCATTATGTTATTCGGAAATAAACATTAACATGAAATTCATCCATAGAAAAAAAAACTAAACCTCCGCTCAGACCAAGTGGCTCAACGATAAACAAATGATCAAACCTAAGTCAGCATGAATGTTTTGCAACAGCAAGCTCATGTTCTTCTTCTCATAAAGGAACACAAGTCATGGGTGATGCTTCTGACACATCTTTGTAAGGCATCAAACTGTGAGGTTGTTCACAATCCCTCGACGTTCCAACTGATTGTCCTCATATATGATTTTTGAGAGGGTTTTTGGACCCATCCAAACCATTATCTTTGAGAGAACAGTTGCTTGCTTTACTCGTACCTATGTGTCGATGCCACTGGCTTTTACTTACCTCATATGAAGGAAAATTCGCTGGAGCGATGGCGTGTCTTGGTGAGCCTCTACGCAGGAACGCGGCCTTTTTGATCTGCAATATGAAAGGCGCACCAGCACATACACCCAATTGTGTTCCACTTCGGCTTGACGACTGACCTCTAGGTTTGCGACCCACCTTTGAACCAGAACTCTTCGAACTCACAGCATTTATCTCCATCTACTTAAGATCTTCTCCAAGTAAATCATTACCTTCATCATCACATACCATCCTCGAATCATGATCAGCGAACGCAATACTAGAAGATCCAAAAATATCCATATCCTGAAGCGCATTAATCATTTGGTCTTCATTATTAAAATTCTCATGATTCTCTTCCTCCATAGGAGAGAAAGTTATCGCCTTTACAACTTCACGACCACATATCATTACGTTCTCCTCGTTATGAAGATCAATACGAGAAGGAGTAACTATGGTGCTATTCTCCATATCCCACATCGTTGGGTTTCTCCCATAAAGTATCATTAATCCTTAGGGATACATTGCTAGACGAACCCTCTGAAATGAGAAACGGCTTTTGTGGTTTAAACCTACCAGCTTCCTCAGCTCGGTGCTACTTTTCTCGCCATTTTTGATATTTCTTATGCTCATATGGAGCATAAGATCTCTATACCGTGCAGTAAATGTCCTCACCGCACCATACTTGTCTCCATATCGATGTTTTCTCCACCTCCATCCTTATTAGTGAAGCCATGTCTATCATCTCAGACGTACCTATGATGGTCTGTACATTGTGCATTGAACGGAATAGCTTCACTGTGGTTCAGTTGAGAGCTCTGATCATTATATCTCTTGTCATAACGATCGTATCACGTCGCCCATTATGATCCGACAACAATTTCTGAGGAATACTATTATACTGAGGGAGTTGTACACGAGAAAAGAGATCAGTCTTAGCCAGCTGAGATTTTGTCTCTTCTAATTTCTTGGAGCAATATGACTCCTCATGAGTCATCAGACCGCAGTAGTTACAATGCCTGAACAACAATTCATACTTTATCTTGCTTGTCACTTCATCTTCGCTTGTGGATTGTACCTTTCTTGCAAACACAAGAGGCTTTCTTTAATCAACATCTATTAGCAGCCTACCCGCAGATAACTCCATAGTATCAATGTGACCAAGTCTCCCACCAATGTTCTTCACAGTCCATAGATGAAGAGGTATGCCGGTGATCTCCACCCAAAATGGGATGATCCAAGGATAGTCATCATGCACAATGGGTTCCCATCGCACCAAGCCAAACATACAAACGTTATAGTGAAAGGACCTTGCCTTAGAACTTCTTGAATGTCATCCTCTGATGAGAAATTAAACAAAAACTTCCCATTACCAAGATAATTTGCAGTGATACAATCTTCCATTTTCCATTGAGTGGGCATAAATTGTAACAGTTTCTCAACATTCTGATTTTTAGGATTGAGAACTTTTCCAATGAGAGACATACGAAACTTTCGGATTGTATGAGAATCATCTTGTTCCTCCAACATAATAGGCTCATCGTCATCCTCATAAATAATACCTTTCCCTTTTGTATCTTCCATATGAGCAGATCTAACACGGTTTGATGGACCCATACGAGGATAAGGTTTCACAAATCTACGTACGTAAGAGTCTTATGGAAAGATCCAGTAGTTGTATGTTCGACTAAATTAGTGAAGAAAACTCGAGATTGCGGTGTCGTGATGATGAAGACAAGATAACTAGATAGAAACGATGATCTGCTGCAGCCAAAAGGTGAAATCTAACGCCAAAAAACGTTTATATCAGAGGCCGCCATCTTCAATCTCACTTCTGTCGAGCATAGCTAGGTCAGAGAACCTGATTGATAGGGTAGGCCTGATGAAACCTTCGAGGTAGTGATACCTTCGATAGATCAATTAAAACAAGTAGATTCGATGAGAATCAGGAGATCCAGCAAAATCAACCGAAAACGTAACCAGAACAAAATGATGAACTGGTCGTCTACAAGCAACAACAACCGTAATACACCAATGAATGTAATGAACCAATACACCAAGGAGCGTATTGATCTGGAGGAGATCAAAATTTCAAAGAAATTTTGATCTAAAGAATCACCATTCCAGTCGCTGTAGAAAACCCTAGAGCGTTATTATCTTTGATTTTGTATTCTTTTTATTCAGCTTCGTACATTCCGTGAACCTATATACATGCATTACACTATTTTAATACAACGTCATATTGAACGCCGTAGATCGTATGTTTTAAAACATTAATTAATAACAAGATTAGTAACTAGGGTTATTTTCTGAAACCACATCTCTGACCCTCTCTATATATATTGGATGAATTCGTGTTCACGTGGTTAAAAAATTGAAACAATTTTGAATAGTGATCATTGGACACAACGTAGTGGCAATTTTAAACACATCGCTTTGAATCTGCTTTGAATAAGTATATTCCCGAGTTACGATGTTACTCTTTGTCATTTTGGAGAGAATTAGAAGGACCAAGTCGCGTCAGTTACACAAACAATAATATTAAATTGAAATTGTTATTAATTTCTGTTTTCTTGTGTATGAACTTTTGTTGTACCTATATAGCATCTTAATTACCATTTATGATTATTCTTGGTATTGAAATTTCTGTTTTCTTGTACAATATTTCTTTATGTTCTCCCTGTTTTAGTATAAATAATGTTTTCATTAATGCACTTGCGTTTGCGGATGATAATGATTTTTGGTGTTATATAACAATTACAAAAAAACTCTGTAATCTGTTTTATATTGTTCTAAAATTTTCAAAATCAAAAAATAAATTTCGACTAGCAGTTGCGGTTGTGATGGTTGTAGGAAATTAAATACAAATATATTTAGTTTAAAACTATAAATATAAAAATAATAATATTTAGTTAATTGTTTAAAAGTGAGATAATATAAATACTAATATATGTATTATATTTAAATTTATATAAAACTTTGAAACATCATATTTACTATATTTTTAACATTAATATATAGATATATATAAACCCAAAAACAAAATTTAAAATATAATATTAACTTTATGTTTAGTATAGTAATATCATTTTCATATATTATAATTATATAAAATATTAATATTGTTAATTTATTTATAAATCGTTATTGAACGTACTAATTTCTAACCGATGTACTAATCATACAAATCACTTAGTAACATTCAAAACTACAAGCATCCATAAACTCCCGCAACCTATGTGTTTTCACTAGTCATATCCTAAGTCTCTTTCTTTGGCTATTTAGCATAGCTCTTAGAACTATTTTATTATTGTAAATATAAATATAATGGAAATCTAGATAATCCATATATATTACTCTTTTAACTCCGCTGCAGTAATTTTAAACATTTTAGATTTATTGAAAATATTCTAAATTTATATTTCTAACTAGTACATAATAATGATGGAATTTTAATTTTACCACAAATTTAATATCAAATTAATGTTTAAAGATAACCATTTTTCTAAATAACTTATGTTTATGATAATCCTCCTAAATAATTTATATAATATTTAAAAATAACTTACAAAATATTTGAAAAATTGTAGTCAAATTATGGTATTTCAAGCAATTTCTCCATGATATTTAGATATCGTTCTTTATTTAAAACTAACTTTTGTTTTAGTTAAGTAGTAGATCATTTGTCTTAGTTAGCATGTTCGTCATTATGTTTAATGCGAATTTAAACCATTTAGTTTTCTTATATATATTCTTGACGAGAAGATGAATATTGATCAAGTGGAGTCTTCTGACCAACATTTTGTCATGATATCAAAGACAATAAAAATAGTCAAGGAATTGATGCAAAACCCTGAAATACCGTCATTCTTTATTTTTATAAACTTTTGATAATTCACTATATTATATGACTTATTTTGTTTTTTAGAATACTATTTGATTATCTAAATCATTTGGCTCAAAATAATTATATATGCTACATGAGTTTTACGTCATTTAATTAACCTGACTTTCTTTTTGGCTTCTACCATTGTTTAAAAAAATAATAAGAAGTACTGGTTTATGGTTTGAGTGTTTTAGACGAAGTTCTCATACATATTGTCACAAGAAACAAGACTTGAGGTGTCGAGTAATTCTTTCTCTCGGATATACAAAGGAATTCACAGAAACGGAAAATATATTGACGAAAAGCACCGCAACATGACAAATCACAACAACAAATTTAAAATAATTTAATCTCCTTTTTAAGGTCTACATTTCCCGTTTTTCCCCACTAAGAAAAATGAGAAAGTAAAAAATAAGACAGGGGTTACGAAGACAACTAGTCCAACATACAAAATTTGCCTATCTGAAAATAGAGAATTTTCTAGCAGTTGCCTTCGCCCCTTTCTGATTTGCTGCAACCATATTGAATCGACCGAGAGTTTTCGAACAAATTGTAAGCTTATTAGGAAAAGAAACGATGAAGACCCCTATCGTTAGATCATATGTTAGGTCAAAAGTGCCGCGGCTGCGATGGAATTCTGATCTTCACAACTCTTTTGTTCAAGCCGTTGAACAACTAGGTGGAGAACATAGTAAGCAGTTTTCTTTCTCTTCTAAAATTATAGTTACTAATTATCTCAAGAATGAAGAATTTCTCAAATTCTGTCAACAACATTTGTTCTAGTTCTAGTACTTAAAAGAAAAACATTTTTTTAAGTAAAGTTTATCAATCATGGAAATTGTATTCCTTTTGAGGTTATTTCTTTGGCTTCTGGCAGTCAAGACCCTTTTCTATTTCGTTTCACTCAAAATCAAGATATTTACAAATTTATTATCCTGGGTTGTCACATGCGTCTGAATTTCATATTTTTCTGAAAAATGCAGGAGCAACTCCTAAGATGGTTTTACAGTTAATGGATGTAAGAGGACTCACAATATCTCATGTGAAGAGTCATCTCCAGGTCCTAAAATTTGTATACATATAGCTACTTATAGATAACCTACCTATATCATTATACGTGTATTTATGAACAGCATCTTACTTTATAGATTTTTTTTTTTGTAAAACCATAGTTAATAGATTTTAGTTTGGATAACCATATCTCTTAGTTACTCTCCAACAGATGTATAGGAGCATGAAGTTGGAAGAATCCATGCAAGGTAAAAATTACATTTCAATTTAACATTATAGGATGATGTACGTATTGTATGTATTTGTTTAGGACGGTAGGACCGTACATTGATGTTCAACATAATGCTTGCATTTTCAAAAGAAAAAAACATAATGCTTGCATATACACATGCAATATTTGGCAGACGAGATATTAGCAAAGAGAAGTGTTAGAGTGACAGGAGAAGTGACTTGGTGGCAGTTTCAACAGTACCTTCATAATTATCAACGTCTCCGAGGCAATGCCAACCTTTTCCAAAATCAACTAAGGTATCGTCTAGTTATATATTAATTGAAAAGTTTATTAATATACATCTGGGGTTTTTTTTTGTCAACACTTCTTGGTTTAAATGTGAACCACAACTATATATGTATACATTTTTTATATGAATTTATTGTAGGCGAGAAGACGAAATGTATGAAAACATAATAACATTTGGAGAATCAAGTAATGGAATTAAGGACGTACCAAGTGACTATTTTACTTGCACGTCTCTCTATGAGTCTTCAAGGGTAAATTTTCGATGAATTTTCTGTCACTATATATATGGTTTATCGAAAGAAAAGAAATCATTGATATATACTACCAGATTGTTCTTTTAGTCATCACTAGTAAAATTTATCTCACTATACATTTCTTACACTATCATAAATGATATATATTATACACTAACATATACAGTTGAAAAATATATATATAAACTTGAATGATATACATATTTATATATAAGTTCAACATGCCATATATTATTTCCAAGTGTATTGCTCATTATATATGGTTTATCGAAATTTGTCTACCCTGTTTTTATAATTTTGTTTTTTTTATCAATTGTATTTAGTGAATAGTTATTTATTTTTGTTAAATATTTTGTGAGTTGATAACAATATAATGCTTATGCAGCTTGTAAGTCTAGTATAAACATGTAGTTAAAAGTGAAGCGTATATATGAAATTTAATTTCAGTAGATTATTAATTAGAAGCTAAATCCCGCGCGGATGTTTGATTTCATTTCTATATAGTAAAAATCTTATTTCTACATTTTAATAGTAAATATTCTTAACATTAACCATATTTTCAAACAAAATAATGTTATAGTCAACATGTATGGTTTTCTACTTTTTCTTCTACCACCATCTTTGCAGATAACTTCATGATTTTTAAAATCATATATTTGTTTACTCTAACTCAATAAAGTTTTGTAGTATATATTTTGAATTATTTTCACAGACACACACGTATATCACAAAATAAAGTTACACCTTCGGTTTATAAATTTAGATCAAAATCTAAACTATGCAGTTATAACAAAAAATAAAATAGTATAGGGGTGAGTCATAATTATTTCTAATTCCAAAAAGTTTAGCACCCCTGACAAATAAGTGAAATAAATTTTATAAATCCAAAAATATATAAAATATTTGTAATGATAATTTCTATTAAAATAAATTTGTTCAAGAAAATTATCATGCACTATTATTTTTTATTTCTAGAACCAGGCCGTGACCGTCTGAATATTTTTTTTACTTCAAAACTTTTTTATACTAAATGGTATAATATATTAACAAATTTTATTAAAAAAAATTTTATATAACATTTTAAAACATAATAATTTTATTTATTAGTTTGAATATATTTCTAGAGCTTGTGACCCGTTGGCTTTAAATGTATTAACAAAAATTTTATATTACATTAAAACATAAATTTTTTTTTACTTTGAATAATTATATTTTTGGGATTTTAATCATCAATTATATCACAGTGTAATACAATATTTTTAACTAATTGGATTTATATATATGAAAACACTATGCCAATAAATTATGAATACTTTATTTTTATTTATATATTATATAAATTGATTATGATGTGTGGTTTTTACTTTATTATTTATTACTAATAAATATTGAAAAATATTTATTATATTAGTACAAAATATTTAGGGAAATCTTTTTTGAATAAAATTTGATTTGAAATATATTATTTAAATTAAGAAAATATTGGAGGATTAAATCTATTGTTTAAATTAGGAAAAGATAAGCATACTTAGATATATGTTCAATAAATATCTCAATGGCATTCTAGTGTAAATAAGTAGTAAAACTAAGGGGATTTCTATTTTGTACTTGTATTTTAATAATATAAATTTTTGTGATTTTAATCGTCAATTAGATCACAGTGTACCATATAAGTAAATACAATATTTTTAAATAATTGGACTTATATATATGAAAACATTATACCAATAATGTATGAATAGTTTATTTTATATTTTTATTTATATATTATATAAATTGATTATGATGTGTGGTTTTTACATTATTATTTATTACTAAAATATTTAAAAAATATTTAAT
Source organism: Brassica napus (assembly GCF_020379485.1). NCBI lineage: Eukaryota > Viridiplantae > Streptophyta > Magnoliopsida > Brassicales > Brassicaceae > Brassica > Brassica napus. Next base: position 18,937 of record NW_026013947.1, on the reverse strand, counting down.
ATGTTAATACAAAATAAATAGGGAAATCTACTGAGAAATCTATTTTGGTTAAAATTCGATTAAAAAATCTATTATTTAAATTATGAAAAATATTGGAGAATTAAATCTATTGTTCAAATTAGGAAAAGACAAGCATGCTTAGATATATGTTCAATAAATATCTCAGTGGGATTCTAATGTAAATAAGTAGTACAATTAAGGAGATTTCTATTTGTACTTCTATTTTAATAATATAAATAATGATATTTATAACGATGAAAACATGAAAAGGATTTTGATATCATCTTAACCGGCATGTGTCCATCTCAGCTTGCAAAAACAGAGATGTTAGTTTAGAAATAATTAGTTATATACTTTTGCTTTAACAGGTCCGAGTTAGTAAAAGTAAAGCTGATGATGACAATGGTAAAATTGTTTGTGATATTGGAGATGATGGTAATGTTGTTACTGTGTCAGTAAAATCAACAAAGGCTTCCAAAGGTGAAGAAGAATCGTCCCTTGAGCTCACTCTTGGTCTCAAGCCTTAAAACAGGAATTCGATATATGCAGAAACCGTTAGAATGTATCTTATTAATGCATGTATTTAAAAATATGTTTTTAATAATTTCTGTATACTAGTGAACACCATTGCACGTTGATGTCTTTCTACTGAGATTTTAAACCGACGACTGTATGCCGTTTCTTTGACTAAATCTGTACGTTGTCAATGGTAAACCAATATAAAAATTTTACATCTTTATTTTAGTGATTTCAGTAATTAAACTCTATAATCTATCTATCTTTTTTTTCTTCTTTTTTTGAATTATACAAAAATATTCCGACCTCATAGAAGTGGTCCAGACTAATCATGTGTTTCCACGTGTCGGTCTCATGTATTTGGTGATGCCGAAATGTTAATTCTTTAGTGGTCGGGACTCGAACCTTGGTTGCTTCATCGTATTGGGCTTTAATAACCCTAGGTTTCAGACGTTACCATGGAAAGATGTACGATAAAATCAATTCGAAGGAGTGGAGAGAGTGGTTTAGTAGTTGTTATCGCGATCATTATATGAGACTCTTGAATGCTAAAGAAAAACGTTACTTTCAATCGTCCGTGTGATTTTTTTTTCCTGCTAGACAACATTAGGTCTAGAAAGAATGGCCAGATTATTTATATGGGCTTTAGGCATACAGACCCTATAAAACCAGGTTAGTAAAAGGTCGTAAAGAAGTAAACGAAAGTTTCGTCTTTTCTTCAGATATATAGAATTGGATAGGTGTCCTCTTTTGCTCATATTTCGTGAAGATGTGGCAGCATAAGAGAAGAGAATTTTCTCTTTTATATATAACTACTAGTGGTATTTCGGTGCTACGCGCTGAGTTCGTATATTTTATTCTGAAATAAATTTACAATTCATCTTATGGTTTTAGTGAAGAAAATATGTTTAAAAATATATAAATGAAAATATGTTAAAAGAGAATGATATTTTTCCGATCCATTTGATAATGATTAGTGACTGTAATGTATTGCTTTGTTTTGAAGTTGCTTGGTGTAAAATAGAATAGCATAAGTGGTTGTGATTAATCGATTCAATAAAAGTATAATAAAAAGTAAATAATCGTAACAAAGTTAATTTAGTTAGAATTTAAACATAAAATAAAGTTGATGTTTTGTTTAAAGAACATCACAATACTAAAAGCCCTATATGCTGAGATTATAGGCTGCCACGTCACCCAAAATAATCAACCAATAAAAAACAGTTAATCGGACATGTCAGACAGGCCTCCTGTGTTAGTTTCGTCCAGAGTCGAGCATCTGTGGGCTTCATCCGATAAATTTTCCACTTGGGCTTTGTCTGTTTTTTATATGCGCGGTTGGCCACATAATATATGAATCACCACATTATTTTATGTCAACGTAATTTATGAATCACATTACCTTATGGCAATCTTAATTTATTGAGAATACCTTTCCTCTTCCTTCAAAATGTCGATAGACCTTTGCCCTTTCTCTCACAACTCAAGACTTTGCCAAGGTGAACAAAGAGAATTCGAGAGACTTGCAAAGTTGCAATGCGCCAGAGCGATGGCGATCGTCGCGTCGAAACGGATTGGTTTCCCCTGCGGCCCCATCCATGTTCTCGCCGATCAATCATTTCCAACTCTCGCTATCAACTCTTTTACCGTCTCCGGCAACGTAAGTTAAATCTCATGTTTCGTTTTCTTTCACTTCTTTTGAAGCTTTTCGTTTGTTTGGTGTTGTTGCAGAGTGAGTGCTCCGAGGTATCAGATCATTCCATTAGGGACAGATCTTAATTGGCTTCTTTTGCTGACTGATTTTCAAGAAAGTTTTTATACATGGCCACCGTGAAGCCTAGGATCATTGGAGGTATGTTCTTTCTCCGTTTCCAATCTTACGATTGTATGCCACTAATAATATTGAAGAGGCTTTGTCTGTTTTTTATATGCGCGGTTGGCCACATAATATATGAATCACCACATTATTTTATGTCAACGTAATTTATGAATCACATTACCTTATGGCAATCTTAATTTATTGAGAATACCTTTCCTCTTCCTTCAAAATGTCGATAGACCTTTGCCCTTTCTCTCACAACTCAAGACTTTTGCCAAGGTGAACAAAGAGAATTCGAGAGACTTGCAAAGTTGCAATGCGCCAGAGCGATGGCGATCGTCGCGTCGAAACGGATTGGTTTCCCCTGCGGCCCCATCCATGTTCTCGCCGATCAATCATTTCCAACTCTCGCTATCAACTCTTTTACCGTCTCCGGCAACGTAAGTTAAATCTCATGTTTCGTTTTCTTTCACTTCTTTTGAAGCTTTTCGTTTGTTTGGTGTTGTTGCAGAGTGAGTGCTCCGAGGTATCAGATCATTCCATTAGGGACAGATCTTAATTGGCTTCTTTTGCTGACTGATTTTCAAGAAAGTTTTTATACATGGCCACCGTGAAGCCTAGGATCATTGGAGGTATGTTCTTTCTCCGTTTCCAATCTTACGATTGTATGCCACTAATAATATTGAAGAATGAACCATTTTGTTAATAATCTTTTATTTATAATTTTTTAAGGTGTGACATGGGTGTGGTGTTTCTCACTTGACAGATATATGTAAAGATCGAATAGGAAGAAATATCAAGCACTTTCTGTCTCGGGTTTAGTGGACTAGGTGATTGCGCCAATTGACATTCTTAAGAAAATAAATGAGATAACCTTACACCAAATCCCTAGGCTTCAATCCATGGCAGGTTCATCGTGTTGGAGAGATTCATTCGTCTTGGTATTCCATGTTTTTTCTTTTAACGCCACTCAGATTTCAGGATCTCCTATCTAACTATTATCGGGTTTTATTTCAGGTCGTGGAGCATGTTTTTGTTCATTTGCCGTTCACTAAGAAATAAGTAGTCACTCCAACAGGTACGAGAGGAGTATGTCTGAGCATTGACATAGTTTATGCAGTTTCTTAGATGCCATGCAGAGTAGTGGAGTTAGCTTATTCAGTTGGTTATAATTTGTTATCTTTTCCAAACCAGGAGCTGTGTATACCGGATTTGATTTTTGCAAGAAACTTTGTGGGTTTCTCAATGATTCGAAGGTGAGGTTTGAAAATACTTTGGCTTAATTTTTTTTTCTCCCACCTATAGTACTCTTGGAAGAGTATATTATTTAGAGAAATTCTCTATAGTTTTTGTCACAAATATAGCCTTTAAGGATCAAAATGACCAAAATATTGTATTAAAGGATGTGTTTTGGGTTTATGGTTTAGAATTAGGGTTTAAAGTTTATGATTTAGGGTTTAGAGTTAACGGATGAGGTTTTGGGGGTATGATTTCAAATTTTAAAAACTTAAAAAATATTAAAATTTTCAAAATAAAAAAAATTATTTTGGTCATTTTATTTTTTTAAGTCTATTTTTGTGACACAAAACTTTAAAAAATCTATTTGAGAGAATTGTCTTATTATTTATGGTTATAAGGTGTGTATGCTTTGTTAGTAGTGAAAGTATAAAGCTTATTGAAAAAATCCTTCCAAATTAGCTTTACCATTATTCTGTCTGTCTTTTTCTTAAATTACATTAATGAACTTTCTGATTTATGGGTCTTGATCATTTGTGTATAAAAATTACTCGTGTGTAATACATATATATATTCTTTCAGGATTCCCTGCTTAAAGTTTTTGAAGTATATGTTTCACAGAAGAAATCAACTTTCTTTTTCAGTGACAATGTGAAAGTGGAATGCTTCTCCGTCACCTATTTCTTCTCTGAAAAACACATCCCCTAGCTCTGCCTTCACGCAAACTTTGTCGTCTCCCGCCGTCCACAATGCTTTCTTTCTCCTCAGTTTCTCTCATTTTGAAGTTCATATGATCACCTAGGTATTAACTTATAAGTATTTGATTGATTAAGATAATTATTCAAGTATTTTTTGCCCATTGTTTATAATCCTTAACAACCAGCATCTATATTGGTCAGTTCAGGTTAAGATAGCTACATTTCACTGTTTAGGATAAGGTTGGATGATCTTTCTGAAGATACTAATGTCTATCATCGGATCTAAAACTCAAAGAAACTTAACATCTTTCTTGATGCTCTTAACAGGGAATCCTCTTTTCCCCGGGAAAAATATAGTCCATCAATTGGATATGATGAATGATCTGTTGGGAACTCCATTTGTGAAACTATTGGAAGGGTCAGTGTCCCTTACCTCTCTCCACAATGCTTACAACAACTGCATTGTTACTTTTCTTGGCTGAACTGCTTTCACTGAATGTGACAGGTGAGGAACGAGAAAGCTGGAAGATACTTGAGGAGCATGAGGTTGAAGAAGTCTATTCGTTTTTCACATAAGCTTCCACATGACGATCCTCTCGATCTTCGTATTCTACAAAAGTTGTTGTCTTTTGAGCTCAATGAACGGCCTACATTTGAAGAGGTGCTTCACAAAATTATTTTACTACATTCCTTATGATCTATTTGGTTGTATTCAACTAAAATTATTGTTTAGGGGTTAGTCCTGACACTTGTGGAGTACTTCAAGGGTGTAGCTAAGAAAGAGACTATATATGAGCTCTCAAAGAGATCCCTCTGTTCAACCTGTCACCAAGCTGGAATTCGAGTTTGAGAGGCTGAAGATCACAAAAGAGGCCATGCCAGAGCTCATATATAGTATCTTGAGACTGCTCTTGAGTACCACCCAAAGATGCTAAAAGAATACTTGGATTTGTGGAATAGAAGATTTTGCTTCATATTAAGTTTTTTTTGTCAAAATTAATATTAATATTAAGTTTTTTGCAGAAGAGAAAAACAAACGTACTACAGTGTTTCTATTACCGGCACTACCCAACAAAAAACATGCTCGAGTTGGTGGTCGGAAGATGAAAGATTTAGGTTTATGAAGAATATGCTTTTTAATGAAGAATATGTTTTCTGTTGCAACATTTAGTTTACACCAAAATAAACAATAGCTTATAAAAATAACTAAATACATAATTTTGTTTTTGGTAGTAGGCAAGTAGCTAGAAAGGAAGTCAGAGAAATGGGACTATGAGTTCATGTCAATAGGTTGTTGTGGTTAGAAGACCATACTCAATCGAAACTTTACATGATTTTGAAATAAATCATTTCACTAATTTTCTCGAAACAATAATGTTATCTCTTGGCAGCTCCATATGATTTCAGCCATTAACTTTGATCTCTTCAGTGTTCTGAGACAATATTACGAACACAGAAAAACAAATTAACGAATATATGAAATCCGTGTTCTTGAGATAATATTAGGAACACAAAAACAAATTAATGAATATAAGAAACCCATTGAATATTAAATCTAAAATCAATTCAATCATAACAATTTGCAATGACTGTATATACTTCATAACCTGAAAATTAAATTACGTTAATTGATTTAAATTTCAAACTCTATAAAGTAACTCAAATTCCCAAAATTAGAGACCTCTTTTATTAGTCATCAAAAAGATTCCACCAGTCCCATCTTAAACATTCAATAGGCCAATATTTAAACTAACATAAGAAAGAGATTTTCAAACAAAAACGGCAAATTTATTGCCACAAATTACTCTGAATATATTTAAAATCACAAATAATTAAATTTGTTTATTAAATAAAACCTATACTCAATATAAAAATGAAGATAGTGGTAAAAATTAAAGAGAAACTAAAAGAACATAAAGCAACATATGAAAAACTGCATTTAATAGTTGTATTAATTCCTTAAAAAATGTTGAAGAAAATTAATAAATACACTTAATATCTATCAAAAATATACACTCTCTAAAATTAACTACAGAGAAAACACAAAAATAATCATAGTTTATGTACATATGGAAATTCTGCAATATTCTATAATTAAATAACAAAACTAATTGTAAAATTTTAAAAGCAATAATCCGCGCGAAGCGCGGAAAACGATCTAGTACTTATAATGTTAAAGTACTATGTGAACAGTATATAGAAAACTAATCTGAATTTAAACGTGTGTAACCTGTTAACTATTAAATTGAGTTAATGCTTTGACGACTCCAATTTTTTTAAACATATGCATTTGTGGTTGTGGAACTCAGTCTGGCCGTGAAACCTTAAAATATATTCACAATATGACACCATATAATGAAAGAGTTATTAATATTTTATAGGTGAGAAAAAATCTTCCTTTTTCTTTTGTAACTGCGTGAGAAAATTTTGTTCTGGCAAAGGCAAATTTACCAAATGAGGAAAAACAATTAAATATATTGTTTTCAAAAAATGTTTTGACCAATCTCATCATTTGTTTATATTTTTTTTTCTTTTTTTACTAACATTGTTTATATATTATGCTATTTTATATATTTTGGAGAATTATTAAAGTCTGAAGAATGCACCGTTACCACTCACCAATGTATTTTTATTCTTTATCAATAGTTTTTGATATATAGGTACGACATTACATTGGTACATGTTTCACAAAAATATATAACTTGGAAAGCATGCAAGTTCATATAAGTGCAAATGTGTTAAAATAAAACGAAGCCTTGTTATAATAAAACTTGCAGAAATAGTTCAAACAGCCACAACGACATTAATGTAACAATAAAATAGAGAGTTTTGTTTTTTTTTTTTGTCACAAAGAGAGTTTTGTTTAGTAAGTATAGTAAGTGGGGATATTGCTTCGGCAACTATAGCTATGCCATGCGGGACTTCTTTTTCGATTCTCATGTGGGTCAAGTATGGGAATTGGGAATGGTAGATGCAGAGCGAACTAATCCTGCAACAATAGATGAGGATGGCTGATGGTTGGCAGTTGTAGTTTCACCACCTTCTGCTCGCACACCACTTGCTACCTCTGCCAAAGTGTTATCAGCACCAAGAAAGCCATTAGATGCTACCAGTTTCTCCATAGGCACATCATCACTAGGTTCCTGACCATCTTCCTGGTGATATCAAAGTGATTAAGATGAATATATAATTCAAAGAAATGTAGAAAAAATCTCAGTATTAGGTACCAACATGTATAACAAAGTCTGGGAATGGTGGATGCTGATTCTCACTGATGATACGGGGTATGGTGAAGGTCTAGTGCTTGGATGTGAAATTGAACTTGACTAACTTGAGCTGAAATATGCAAGTTTTTTCCACAATATCAGAGATAATCTGGGGGATCTCGTTGTATACATGAGCATTCACACCTGTACCTTGAACTCAGTGATGGATGAAAACATAATTTAATAATTGATATAACATAAATATTAAGGTGGGTTTCATTGCTATACTCAGATGTAAGAGAATTAATTAAAATTAAATGCTTGAAAGAGGGAACCTATACCAAAATCTGAGCAGCTTCAAATGCTTGAATGCTTGTTAACTTTACAATTTCCATATCAAAGGCCACAAACACAGCATCATCCTTCAGGTCTGATACAGACAGCTCCACGCGGTGCCTGTAGTGAGTGAATAGACACAAAGTGTATTGTAGAGTGAGGAAAATTTGGAAGGTAGCTATAATATCATGGATAGCAGAGCTTAAGTATTGTTACCTGAGGGCAGTCACAAAGTTGGTTTTATCACAGAAAAGGCATGTGAAAGAAGAAATCTCTCACTGTAGCTTTGTTGAACATTTCGAGCTTCCAATATAACACCATCCTTTATCTGTCTGAGTACCATTAACTTTGGCGGTACACAGAATAATCTGTTATAAGTCAGAGACAATTACAATTAGAAGTGATAAATGCGAGAGTAACATGAGAGTGTTGTAAATTTGACCTGAGGCTCAGATGTGATAACATATTTGTTTAGCTCAGGTATGGTGAGTGGTTCTATTTTCTGGGCGTGAAGCAACTTTGATGAAGAGGGTGTCTGGTTAGAGCCATCCCCAATCAATCTAAAGAGTTTTAATGTGGTAGCTTAGTTAAAGTGAGGCAAAATCATATGGTAAGATATTTAATGAACTAACCACTATGTAATCTGTTATTAAAATTAGAGATACTTACTTTTCATAGTTTTCTTTTCCGGCAGCTGCTCAGTGTCAAAGTAGAGATGGTTTCCAGATGTCCTGTTGAGGAATAACAGGCTTCATACTAGGGTGTTTGATTATTAAAAAAAAGGTTAATATGAGAACACAATATATACAATGCAGTCGAGAACATGTAGGGATTAATGCATGAGAGATTATAAATATTCAGATTTCTCACCTCCTACAAGCTTAGGGTTTATGCTAGTAACCAACACAACTTTTGGCTCAGAGCCGTAGCTGTCCAATTTGCTATGAAATGCGAAAGCTAAACCGTCAAACAGGCTAACACATACATTCACGTCCCTGTGTAGATTCAATGTTAATAATATTCATAAAATCTAAGTTCAGATATACAGTCAAAAACGATTAAATCTACAATTGAATTCCATGTACACAAAGTACCTTATGTAGCGTAAGCATGACACACTATGAACCGTGTGTTCCATCATTGATGATAGCAATTAACTCACCAAGTATATCTTGCAAGCAATGTTTTTAAATCCGACCCGGACACTGAACCGGACGACTTACCGGATTGCTGGGTTACTGGGTCGACCGCGGATGAACCGCGGGTTAATAAATAAATTAATTTTATTATATAATAATATATCAGCTATGTAAAATAAAAAAATAGAAACTAAAGTTTAAATTTTCTAAATGTTTTTTAAAACATAAAATAATAGTTTGGATATGTATATATTTTATGTTTAAAAACTTTTAGAAAATACTTAACTTTTATTTTTATATTTTTATTTTTATTTGACATACAAAATATCAAAAAGTAGTTTAGACTATTTAAAATTTTTTCCAACAAAGTAAGATTTACGACATCTAAAAAATCAAGACATAAAATTTATAAATATTTAAATGTCTAATTGAATAATAAATTAAACTTCAAATACAAAATAAACCAAAAATAAAAGATCATTGTAATAAAATGTCAATAACGGAAATAAACTAACACCAAATCACATCAACTAATTTTAGTTATCTCTACCATCGTTCACTTCATTTTCTTCAGGTGGCATAGTGAAACTGAAATCTTCATCAAAATCTAAAAATCACAAATATAAAACTGAAAAAGAAAAACTTAACTTTTTTTTGCCAGCACCTAACTTCTTAATTGTAAACTTAGAATATAAAACATAATCTAAAAACTTAATCAAAACTTAAAAAAATGAAGTAAAAGTTATTTATTGGTTCGACCGGTGGTTCAACCGTTATCAGGTTCCGGGTTTTACTGGATTTTTACGGGTATTTACGGGTTTTTAAATATTGGGTTTTTCATAAAATCCAAACCGGATTTTTCTTGGTTACCGGGTTTACCGGTTCAACCGCGGGTCCGGGTCGGGTTTCAAAACACTGCTTGCAAGTTTACTAGTCCAATGGGGTGAATAATACGGTTACAACTTGTTGAGCAGTCAGATATAGAAGATCCAAAGCATACATGGTAGTTGTTTATTGGTATTTGCCAGTGCCAATAGATCGTTGTAGCTGTGGAATCTTCACCATATTGGACTTTTTATCCTCAAGTTAATCACCACCCGGCCATAAGTCCTTGTTATCTATCTATCTATATCTATTATAATAAAGTAGGATTGTCTATCTCCTCCTGCGTCCACGTCATCAAGGAAGAAGGAGCATTTTTGGACATGTGTCCTCTCTCTTTTACGTGATCTTTGTAATTGTTATTTTAACTTTTTGGGCTACTAATGTTTTTTTCGTTTATGGGCTCTTCATAGATGGCCCATCTCTTTCTAGGGTTTTTGCTTGCTGCGACCAGGACTCGGCTCCTTCTCCAAATCTCTTCGTCTTCTAGAAACTCAGACCATCACCTCTGTAACGTCATCCGTTTGTGGCTTCGATCTCATCATTTACTGCTTACCCATTACTCATTCCACTCTCTCTAAATTAAACATCGTCATTATCATCAAAAGAGGCCGCCTGAGACTCTTCACTATAAAATGGTACCTTCTCAGAGATGAATAGCCACAGTTGTACGAGATCTCTGCTTACGCGTTTAGTGACGTTACACAGAGCGATAACAAATTTCGGCTCTCTGATGCCGGAATTACAATGGAAAGATGTCTGGCTGCACCACCATGGACCGTCGTATGATATCCAAGCTTGACAGTACTTCTTGCTCTATCTTGAAGATCTCTTGTAAGTCTTTCTACATTTAATCTGCATAATTCTGCTTTCTCCGGGATTTGAAACTCAGATCTCATGATGTAGAATTATTAATTAACCCTTAGTCAAACCACTGGATCAAGGGAGCTTCATCTCATAGCTATCTCATTAAAAAGATGTTTAGTGAGTTATAGATAATACACAAATAAGGAAATCTAGATAAGATTAAGAAATTTGGATAAGTTTTTTGTTATCATATTACATTACATGTAGAATAAGAAAATAGTTTATATATAAATAGTTAATATAATTGTTCTATAAGAAAACCATAAAGAGTTTTAGTTTTGACTGAGTTTCTAAAATGATCAGAAAATTGTTCTTATAATTTTGGGAAATTACTCAAAATGACTCAAATTATATATGTAATGACTAGAATAACTCTTATAATTTTGTATCTACTAGAATAACTCATAAGGGAAACAAAAATACCAAAAAACCAGTCTAAGCTGCCATTATATTTTATTAATAGGAATAAATTTTAATTGTGTAAAAGCAAAAAAAAAAATAGAAGGTCGACTTCTCTTTCTCTTTCGCAGCCGCATGGGACGACACCAAAGGAGATTTTTTCTCCGACACTTCCATCTCCGATCTCCGACACCTCTTTCTCCATCACCACCTTCGAAGGTCACGGCCGTATATCAATTTCTAACACCCCAACCCCATCTCGTCTTCCTGTTTGTTGTCGTCGACAAACCCTAACCCCACACCACCGATTTAAGTCACCACCGCATTCAACTCCCAGAAACTTGAATCCGTAAGTCATAAATCCATCCTAATCATGTTTGATGTTCCTTGTTGTTAACATCATTTGATTGATTGCATTTTTAATTTTGAAAACCCTATTTCACAAATCCCCTTTTCCTCTGAAGTTGAAATCCAAAAACTGTTTATTTGTAAAATAGACTAAGCATTGAATTCATAGATTAGCAATACGGTATTGGGTTTCTTGTTTACTGAAAAACCTTTGTTTCTATATAAGACAACAATGACTATTGACACTTTGTACTGACTGTAGCCGATTGTGTTAATTGTTTATTGCAGATACGGTATTGGATTATGAGGCCAAGGTTAAGACACATAGGATCAAATTCTCAATTTTTCTCGTGTGGGTGAAACTGACTCAAGACAAGACAAGAGAAAGAGACTGAAACATGCTCAAGACGGGAAATGATCAAGAGTGTGCTGAGATGGGGATTGACTGATCTGAGTTTTTTTCTCTATTGTAGTTGTGGGGCTTGTAACACTTAGCATCTTGGAATGAACGAAAGAAATTAGATACCTTGTTGTTCCCTAAAAGTTTATTGGCATTGTAAAGAGTTTAAATTGTTGATGTCATCCACATCCTCTTTTGAGCACACAGTGGGGTAGTAATAGATCACATCTTCATTTCCTTTTTACACTAACAAAGAAAACAAATGCAAGGTTTTTGGCTGAGCTGCGATGCATTGTGATTTCCATCATTGTGAGTGGAAGGGATAATACGAAAAAGAAAAATTGTTCATTCTTTGTAGTTTTTAACTTGGAATAAAGAAGGCTGATGCTTTTAATCTCTCACCACTTGTAATAATAATTTCGTATGTAAGAATGGATGAGGATCCATTGAATATGTTTTTTTATATTGTTTGTGATCCATGTTTCTCCAAGCAAAAAGATTGCAACAAGTGATTAAACCACCATGAAAAATAACAACTTGATAAGGAAGAAAAAAGATGAAAGAAAAGAAGACAAGTACCAAAATTTACCTAATTCTGGATCTTAATTATCCTAAAAATAAACCAGATTCAAAATTAATATAAAACAGGTCAAAATTCAACATTAAATTAAGTTCGGTTTACACAAACCCAAACTTTCGTCAATAAATCTACTACAACATAAATTAAAAAGTCTTTCACCACATAAACAAAAAGTCTACCAACAATTTTAAATCGAATATAAAACTCTGCCGTAAGATAATAAGTCTAACATAAAAAATAAGTCTGTACATAAGAAAATAAATTGACCACAAAGTCTATTTTCTATTCAAATCGGACAAATAACTCTGCCGTAGAAACAAATCTAACGTTTCTAAGAAAGTCTGACACCACTTTAACAATAGATTTATTTTTCTATACAGAGTTTATAAACAGACTTATTATTCGATAGATTTATTTTTTTGAAAATACATCTGCCAACGATCAAATGTTAAGGGTACTTTGGTAATGTTTTTTTTGTTATAACTATGGACAAGGGCAATTTCGACCAGAAAAATATTCTAATAATTTTCATCTTTTTTACAGAATTTTAGACTATTGAACTAGATTCTAGGACCAAGTTGGGAGTGGGGTGAAACCCACCTCCAATAACCACTTTACTGTCGATTATATCTGATTCACAACAAGAGCACAATTCTTTGTTTTTCGTTTGGAATGTTTTCCAAGCAACATTACATGGTCTGCGGAGAAGACAACTCAAGAAGGCATGGAGAAATCCCAACTCCTCCATTACACATAATCATGATAAGCAAGTCAGAAACAGAGCATTGTCCATTAGAGGAATGAAGAATGAGAACTAAGAGACTTGCCTCTCCGGATAATTCTCCGCTCATAGCTAATCAGCCGCAACACCATTTAGAAATTTCATTTTAGTCATCAGATAATGAAATAAGAAGTCCCACTCGCTGAAGATGATGATTTTGAGTATGAATAAAATTTATATTAGTTTCAAAATAAAATTTTTTTAAGCTATGAATATTATGGTATATATGGAAAGGTCGGAATAATAAAGTGTTTAGTAATCTGGATATTGATCCAAAGGAAACACTTAAATTAGCAGAATTGGAATCAACACTTTGGGCTGAAGCACATGTACTCACTGATCAGAAGAGAGAGCATCAGGTACAGACCAACCATATTAACAACTTCAGGACAATGGTGTTTTATAGATGGTTCATGGAAAGATAAGGAACTATTTTCGGGACAAGGCTAGTATAGTACCTTACCGGGCTTTGATGGTTTATTAGGAGCAATGAATGTAAATGCATGTCTTTCACCTCTTCATTCGGAGGTGGAAGCTTTGATTTGAGCAAATGAATGTATGAAGAATTTAAGACAGTTTCATGTTACGTTTGCAACAAATTGTTCTCAATTGGTGAAGATAGTTTCGGAATCAGAAGAATGGCCAGTATTTGAAAGTTATCTGGAAGATATCAAGCTTTTACGAAGAAGTTTCTTCAACTCAGACATCGTTCATGTACTTCGGACGGAGAACCTACATGCGGATAGCTTTGCACGCAGTGATAGGAAACAACCGTCTTTCGTCGTTCACATGGATGCGGAATTACCGATTTGGTTTCCATAGTCAATCTGAATCTGTGAATGTCTTGTTGTCAAAAAAACAAAAGCTATGAAATGATAGTCCGTCGACACATCTCATAAATGAGGAAACAAAAGGGAGGCAATATCCGTTTTCAGGTGACATATACAGTATATATATCTTGAAACAACTTTTTGATTCACTATTTTATAACTCAACGAGAACTCAACTCCGTGAAGACATTGCTCATTGACATTGTACCGTCTTCAGATTGACATTGACTTCCCGTCATAGCAGGAGCTTTAGGTAAAGGAATGATCATTGTTTCACTGCCAAACCAAAGTATTACCGAGCTCATAGTTGGTCTCTTTGCTGCATTCTCTTGAACGCACAATAAACCAATCTGGATCAACTTAATGATCTCGTTTCTCGGTTCATCCATCAGTAAAGGATCAATTATAATCTCAGGCTTTCCTTCAACCCATCTCTTCCATGCCTGCACCAAAAAATATTTGTTTTACATACTGTACATAAAGGCTTGAAGATAACAGAAAAATGGAAGAAGAAAGCTTACAAAAGCTGCAAGTCCTTCTCCTTCAAAGCTATTGTTTCTTTCCCCACTTATCATCTCTAGAAGCATAACACCGAAGCTATATACATCAGACTTAGCTGAGATTTGCCCGTGATTCAGGTATTCAGGAGCCATATATCCACTACATATATGCAAATTAATTCATGAATATTTAATCCAAAATTGTCTAAATATCCATATATTTATATGTGTGCTGATTGATATGCTCTTACCGGGTTCCAGCTATTCGTCTTGTTTCAGCACGAGTCTCATCAGCATCGAACAACCTCGCGGTCCCAAAGTCTGCAACTTTAGGGTTCATCTCTGTATCTAACAGGATGTTGCTTGCTTTCAAGTCTCGGTGAATAATCGTCAGCTGAGAATCTTCATGAAGATAAAGAAGACCTCGAGCAATGCCTTCTATAATTCGGAATCTCACATCCCATGTAAGAAGTGAACGTCTCTCTTCATCTGCACAGTTTAAAGAAACATTTTTTATAAAAGTTTCTAAGACTAAACAAAATGGCAGCTTTCTTTCGAATTCTCACCAAAGATAAAGTGGTCAAGACTTGAATTATGGACAAGCTCGTAGATAAGAATTTCTTCATCTCCTTCACTACAGAACCCCAGAAGCTTAACCAGATTCCTATGTTGGAGTCTTGTCAAAAGTGAAACCTCATTCTTAAACTCTGTATCTCCTTGTCCTGAACCTTTAGTTAATCTCTTCACCGCTATCTCTTGCCCGTTTGGTAATATCCCCTGAAACCGGTTTTCAAAATTTATTACCTATACAATATTAAGATCAATCATTCATTATTACAAAAATGTTATTTATACCTTATGTACAGTACCAAATCCACCTTGGCCAAGCTTATTTTCAGACGAGAAGTCATCGGTGGCTGTCATGATCATATTTAGATTAAACCGTAGCATAAATTGACCATCAGCCTCAGAGTACTCTGCACTGCCAACTAAAAGAAAAAAACAACAATAAGTCTTTCTCTCTTGTCTCAGTATTATAAAAATTTATTGGTCCACTATTGTTTATAAATAAAAATCTAATCACAAAGAACTTATGAATCAAGGTACACTTACTATTATATCCGTTGTTTGATCTTCTCCTCCCAGCAAAGAACTTTATGAGACCGATAAATACCAGAATATTGATCAAAGTAAGAACCACAAATATCGCTATGATAACCCAAGACCTTGTGCTTCTTCCTGAAAATTACAAACTCTTTTTAGTCTGTAAACTTACATATCATACTTTTACAAATTTTAGCAGTGCTTGAACTTATTGAAATACCTTTCTTGTCGGTTGCAGAGCTCTCCTTTTCCTGAGCCGGAGGTCTTGGAGGCGCAGGAACTCTAGTAACATTACCAAAAGCGCCATGGAATGTATAAAAATCCCACCTGAAAAAAACAGCTCGGACGATTGACCTCGCCTCCTTGTCTTCCCCAAAACTGGTTTTTATATAACGTCACGCATTCTCTTAAACATGTCTTGCAATCTTTAGAAGTTATGTCCGGTGTACACTGCATCAGCATGTACACATTCGGAAATTCGGTAAACTCGGCTTTTACGGCACCAAAGTACTTTATTACCGAGGAAGTTTCAGCATCTGTGGCAGCCTCGACAGTCCCGTTAACCATTCCATCCCACTCTGTTCGAAAATGGTCATGTTGTTAGATGCTTCGATACTAAGTGGACTTGGGTATATAATAGCGGGTCTAAGCTCGAGTTTTCCGAAAGTTGAGGAGTTGAGGTACGTACAAGACAAGAAACATTGTCTTCAACGTCTTTGTCCCACGTGAACGAATCCATGCGGTTCAGACAGTTAGTTTGTATACCCCGAGTCGCGCTTTGGACGCAGTTGGAACAAGCTTGTTGGTCATAGCCTCTTTGGCAGAGGACAAGAGCGTAAACTCTGTTGGGACTGTTGCCGAGTGAAGCGTTGTAGAATCCACCGTTAGCAATGACTTTATCAGCAAGGGTAGAGAATATATCGTCCCGGTTCTGAAGGAAGGTGCTGTTTGCATTGAAAAAGCTTCCGGCACACCCGACGGCGCTAACGACTTGGAGGTTTTGAAGGACAAGAAGAAGAACAGACAATAACAAGATCATCAACGCACAGCATTTCCCCATTTTTTTTAGTAATTACATCAACTTTTATTTTTCTTGTATTTTCGTGATTGCCAGGAAGTTATCGATTATTAGAGCCCCGATATATTTATATAGATGACATGAGAAAACGTGTAATGCTCGACTTCCTAAGAGCATCACCAACCAACTTGTGAGTTTATTAAAGTGAGTTTCTAATCTTTAAATAACAATATTTAACATAGTACATTAAATAATTTTTAAATTAAATATTTAGTAAAGGACATATGACACTGGACTTTTTATGAGTCAAATATAAATAGTTGTGTATTTTTTAATTATTATTAATATTTTGTCCTAGTCAAGAAAATGTTCATCATTGGTGGTCCTTGGCGGCTTTAACAAATATGATTTTGTATGTTTGTAGGGTCAGTTGCAAGCCTGCAATCATCTAATGGGTCAATAATATACATATGGATATGAATTGCAGTTAGAAACATTACTACGCAATTCTGATCCTATGTTAATTATCTTCTTAATCAATTAGCTTCTTGTTTCATGTTCAGTAACGTTCATGATTAGACCAAACTAAGTTGTTTATTATTAATATGCAACTGTAGTATAGGTACCGTTGTCATTGTGTAATAGAAGGCAAACTTCCTCACAGTGGATGAATCCCTTAATTTATAATCATGTCCGCGAGGTGAATCGTCATAATTTAACTATAGAAATTGATGCAGCGGCGTGGATTGTATTTCTTTTTCAGCTTTGGCTTTAGTTTCCTTTATTATTCTTGTTTTAGATAAAGTTGAAGGTTAGGATCAAGACTTTGGATAGAATATTAGGTCATAATCTTTAATGACTTAGGATTTTTCCTATGCCTATATATAGTGATCTTTAAATTTTGTAAAGAGACAAATTATTATTGATTTTATAAAATGAAACTTTGCTTTCATATATTGTTTACGGCTAGATCATAGGTAGGTGATCTCAACGTATTGAATTTCATAGGTTCTTTTGGCATTCTTAGACTAAAAATTTGTTCCTACAACTATCGGTTACTCTATCAGTTGGTATCAAAATCAGTATTTGATTTCTCAATCAAACAATCGATCATGAGACCACACAAGACAATGACAAACAAACAGCAGGAAGAAGTTTGTCGGATGTTTGAAGCGTTTACAACAGGTATGCAAGCAGCGTTACAAGCCGCGGTTAAAAACATCCTTACAACGGTGCTTCAACAGCAACAAGAGTGCGACCAACGGGATTTGCCCCTGCTGTGAATCAACGCCAATCACCCTCAGCAACACAACGATCAACATATTGAATCAAACAACAAGGAGATACTGGACAACGTGTTCGCAGGATCAAGGCATTGAGCAACATTGACATCGTGGTGTTCACTAAAACGATTGTACCATGCTCAGGGCGAAGAGATCGACAACGTTTCAACCCTCCAAATTGTTGGGAATCTAGTTTCCACTCGGATATTCCCGAATTGCATGGTACATTAAGCCTGGAAGACTTTACCGATTGGCTAAACGGTCGAAGAGATTCTCATGTTCTGACAAGTTCCGATGACATGCAAGTCCCTCTTGTCGCAACACGCTTCAAAGGACGAGCTATGGGGTGGCGGCAACAACTCAAATAATCACGCAGACAGCATAACAAGCCGCGTATCAACTCGTGGGCTTGTTTAACAAAGCACATGCGTCGAGCATTCCTCCCATACAACTACGAACATACCCTTTACAAAAAAATCAAAATTTACAACAAGGTAACAAGATGTTGAGGAATACACAACAGAGTTTCTACATGACTTCTAGGATGACGTTAGGTGAGACCGAGAAGCAACTGATCTCACGATTTATCGGGGGGGGGGGGTGTTACACTCTCAGTTACTAGTCGCACTAGAAAGTTCATTCCCACTTCGGAGTCAGAAGCATACCAACGTGCGGTCTCCTTAGATCTCCAACTATAACGTCTTGGACATCTTCCTCTCGTTCTCGTTTTCAACCTTCAGCAACGACAATTAATTCAACGCAACAACGGACAGCACTACTCAACGTGCGATCCTCGCAAAAACATGAACCATTAGCGACACAATAGCTTCATCACGACCAGCACGTATGAATGTTCTACATTGCTTCTCTTGTAGTGAATGTGGTCACATACAAACTGTGTGTCCTAAACTAACTTGTGTACCTAGACAACTTACCAGGAAGTCTTCTCAGGTATTTTCGAGAATTTTTTTTTAACAAAGAAAAGTTGGAAGACT